>NC_043716.1:4770533-4793664 GCF_006229205.1 Suricata suricatta
AAATCGGTTGCATTTTTATACACCAAAAATGAAGCAGTGGAAAGAGAAATCAAGAAACTGATCCCATTCACAATTGCACAAAAAAACCATAAAATACCTAGGAATAAACCTAACCAAAGATGTAAAAGACCTGTATGATGAAAACTATAGAAATCTTATGAAAGAAATTGAAGAAGACACAAAGAAATGGAAAAACATTCCATGCTCATGGATAGGAAGAATAAACATTGTGAAAATGTCATTATTACCCAATGCAATCTACACATTCCATGCAATCCCCATCAAAGTTGCACCCCCTAAAAGTTGTATGGAACCACAAAAGACCCCGAATAGCCAAAGTAATATTGAAGAAGAAAACCAAAACGGGAGGCATCACAATCCCAGACTTTAGTCTCCACTACAAAGCCGTCATCATCAAGACAGTATGGTAGTGGCACACAAACAGACACATGGACCAATGGAATAGAACAGAGAGCCCAGAACTGGACCCACAAGTGTATGGCCAATTAATCTTTAACAAAGCAGGAAAGAGTATCCACTGGAAAAAAGACAGCCTCTTTAGCAGATGGTGTTGGGAGAACTGGACAGCAACATGCAGAAGAATGAAACTAGACCACTTTCTCATACCATACATAAAAATAAACTCAAGAATGAAGGACCTGAATGTGAGACAGGAAACCATCAAAACCCAAGAGGAGAAAGCAGGAAATAGCCCCCTGGACCTCAATTGCAGCAATTTCCTCCTTGACACATCCCTCAAAGGCAAGGGAATCAAGAACAAAAATGAACTCTTGGGACCTCATCAAGATAAAAAGCTTCTGCACTGCAAAGGGAACAATTTTAAAAAAGACTAATAGGCAACCGACAAAATGGGAAAAGGTAGTTGCAAATGGCATATCAGATGAAGGGCTAGTATCCAAAATCTACAAGGAACTCTTCAAACTCCACACACAAAAAAACAAAAAATCCAGTGAAGAAATGGGCAGACGACATGAATAGACACTTCTCCAAAGAGGACATCCAGATGGCCAATAGGCACATGAAACGATGCTCAGCGTCACTCATCAGGGAAATACAAATCAAAACCACACTGAGATACCACCTCACACTGGTCAGAGTGGCTAAAATGAACAAATCAAAAGACTATAGATGCTGGTGAGGATGTGGAGAAATGGGCCCCCTCCTACACTGTTGGTGGGAATGTAAACTGATACAGCTGCTCTGGAAAACAGTGCAGAGGTTCCTCAAAAAATTATCAGTAGAACTACCCTCTGACCCAGCAATAGCACTGCTGGGGATCTACCCAAAGGATACAGGAGTGCTGATGCATAGGGGCACATATACCCCAATGTTCATAGCAGCGCTTTCAACAATAGCCAAATCATGGAAAGAGCTTAAATGTCCATCAACTGATAAATGGATCAGGGAAATGTATGGAATACTACACGGCAATGAGAAAGAATGAAATCTGGCCATTTGTAGCAATGTGGATGGGCCTCGAGGGTGTCATGCTAAGCGAAATAAGTCGGGCAGAGAAGGACAGATACCATATGTTGTCACTCATAGGTCTAACAGGAGAAACCTAACAGGGGAAAGGGGGGGAGAGTTAGGGAGAGGGAGGGAGGCAAATCATCAGAGACTCTTGAATACTGAAAACAAACTGAAAGCTGAAGAGGGAGGGGGGAAGGAGAAAGGGGGTGGTGGTCATGGAGGGGGGCACTTGTGGGGAAGAGCACTGGGTGTTCTATGGAAACCAACTTGGCAATAAACTATTAAAACAAACAAAATGTTTTATAGCCATTGGGAAGAAAATAAAATTCACATTGTGATTTTAAAAAATTAAAAATAAGTTTAAAGTGAAGTTCTAGAAAATACAGCTAATTAATCATGGAAAACTTCAAAAACAGTGATTTGTTTTGTTGGGATGAGAGATGAACTGAAAGGGAATCTGAGGGAACGTTCTGGAACAATAGGGATAGATGAAACGGATGTCAAAACCATACATCATGCATTTTACTGTAAGTAAACGTAATGACTAGTCATCCGTGAAGGGTAGGTTTGGAGAAGGACCTGGAGCAGCAGAAGTTGGTGGTGGAAGTTGGGTGACGAGTGAAGGAGCGTTTATTAACCTTCTGTTTCTACTGGGTGGGGTTTACCTCCTCATAACCAAGAGTTTTAAAATGGAACAGTCAGGCGGTGTGATGTATAAAGGGAGATATTCCGCTGGTCTGTCATGCTATGTCAAATCAGCAGGCATGCACAAAATAGAGTCTATTGGTATTTCCCGATTCTGTAAAAAGAAAAAATCCAAATATACACGTTTGCACCCAGCTTCCCTACTCACACTGTAAACATCTCTGCACAAAAACACAGTCTTTCTGATCATCACTTTTAATGGACACCCCTCTGACTTCTTAATCCTGAAACTCAAATTTTATCTCATTATTTTACCTGACATCGAATGTCAGCACTACTCAGAATACTACGGCTTGAGCAAGAGTTTCCCTCAGGACCATGCATTTAACTACTGATGCTCTTTACATTCAACCTGTACTAAGAAGGATTTAAGCATCCTGGGGGCACCTGGGTGGCTCAGTAGGTGAAGCGTCTGACTTCTGCTCAGGTCATGATCTCACGGTGCATGGGTTTGAGCCCCGCGTCGGGCTCTGTGCTGACAGCTCAGAGCCTGGATCCTGCTTCGGATTCGGTGTCTCCCTCTCTTTCTGCCCCTCCCCTGCTCGTGCTCTGTCTCTCAAAAATAAACATTAAAAAATATTTTAAAAAATAAGGTAGCCTGAAAAGGCACGTAAAACAGAATAAATGTAAAACAGAATACAGATTCAGAGAACTGAATCAAGGAGAGTTAAGGAAAGACAAATCAGGCACCCTTCTTTGCCTTCGACATGACATTCCCACAATAGCAAACTTTTGGGCAATGATGCCCGGCGTGTGTGTTGGTTGGAGTTGGGGTACAGAAGGGCAACCAAAGAAGGCTCTTATGAGGCATAGTTGTTGTCGAAGCCCAAAAAGTTAGGAAATATCTGCACAATTGATAACTAAAAACAGTTGAGTACCTTCAGGTGTAACTTAGAAAAGCTTTGCATCTTAGAATGGCCGAGAGGCAAGAGACAGGAGGTTGGATTCGGATCCCAGTCCTGCTGCTTCCCTGCTGGTTATTTAGAGAAAATGGCTTCCTCTCTCTGATCCGTCGTGTCCTCCTTTGCAAAACACGCACCTCGTAGCACGGCTGTGGGGTCTCTCGCAGATCCCACAAGCCCTGACAGAGCCCCGCTGGGCGGCGGGCACGGCCCCAGTCCTGTGGGAAGGAACGGCGGGTAAGGCTAACCTTCTAGTGGACGTGAAGATTCGGAGAAGGAAACACGAAGGAGGGTAATTGCAGATGGTGACACTTTGATTCAAGAAAATGACCCTCGAAAGGCGGCTAGAGGAAAAGGGACCTGTGTGTGCACTTTCGAGATCTGTTGGAATGGGAATTCCTCTCTGCAAAGAACATGTTTTAAAATATTTTTAATGTTATTTATTTTTGAGAGAGAGAGACAGAACATGAGCAGGGGAGGGGCAGAGAGAGAGGGAGACACAGAATCGGAAGCAGGCTCCAGGCTCCGAGCTGTTAGCACAGAGCCCGATGTGGGGCTTGAATTCATGAACCAGGAGATCATGACCTGAACTGAAGTCGGAGGCTTAACTGACTCAACCACTCAGGCGCCCCAAAATCCCATTTAAAAAAAAGGGATCTGAAAGATGAAAAGAATGGTGTAAGGGAAGAGCCATCGAAATGAAGGGACATCAACATGGAGGCTTGTGTTTTAAGAAACAACAAGAAGACCCGTGTGGCCAGAGCAGAGGCTGAGAGGTACCCGCAGAAAGAGAGGGGAGGCTGCAGGAGTGGACGGGGCCCAGCGCTCCTGGCACCAGGGGACAGGACCTGCGCTGTCTCCCTGCACATGGAGCCCAGGGGAGGATTTAAGCAATGGAGTTACCTGATCTAAGTGACTTTTTTAAAATAGTTTATTGTCAAATTGGTTTTCATATAACACCCAGTGCTTTTCCCCACAAGTGCTCCCCACCATGACCATCACGCCCTTCCCCCCTCCCCCTTTAGCCCTCGGTTCGTTTTCAGTATTCAGTAGTCTCTCATGGTTTGTGTCCCTCTCTCTCCCCGACTCTCTTCCCCCCTTCCCCTCCCTATGGCCATTTGTAGCAATGTGGATGGACCTCAAGGGTGTCATGCTAAGTGAAATAAGTCAGGCAGAGAAGAACAGATACCATATGTTTGCACTCATAGGTCTAACAGGAGAAACCTAACAGAGGGCCATAGGGTGACTGACGTTTCTAAGCCACTGCCCGAGGGGGGGCTTGTAGCAAGAGTGGAGGCGGGAGACCTGCCTGGAGGCTGTGAGGTGTCACGGGGGATGTGCAGTTCCTGGCACAGGAAAAGTACTCCCGAGGGTGCCTGGGGGGCTCAGTGGGTGAGGTGTCCAGCTTCGGCTCAGGTCATGATCTCCTGGTCCGTGAGTTCCAGCCCCCCCGTCGGGCTCTGTGCTGACAGCTCGGAGCCTGGAGCCTGCTTCAGATTCTGTGTCTCCCTCTCTCTCTGCCCTTGCCCCACTGGCTCTCTGCCTGTCTCTCTCTCTCTTTCTCTCTCTCTCTCTCAAAATAAATAAATAAATAAATAAATAAATAAATAAATAAGCAAGCATTAAAAAAGCACTCGCTAAATATCAGTTATTTTGAATTGGTGATCCACAGCCCTTCTTTTTAGAAAAAAAATATTGGCGAAGACAAAAAATTCAAAAAGAAAGCAAAAGACCTTAGCCAGGAGGGACAGTGATCTGCCTAAAACACCCACTATTTGAGAAAATCGGGTGTTTCTGTTCTCTGCAGCAGAGACACCTCCTTCTGCCTCCTGCAGCGTGGAGGCTTGGGGCCGGGGACCCTTCCAGAATTTCTTCCCCCAGGTGTTTCCAGGGAGGGGGGTGTGGGGGCCCCGGGGAGACTCCGTGGGAGGCGGTGAGGACTGCAGCAGGCAGTGTGCGGCTCACATGCAGGGGTGCGGCTTCTCTGCTGGCTCATCCATGGGGGCGGGGTGCACCAACCTCCCCGGGGTCCCTCCACCTTCTGTGACTCCTACTCGGCCAGGAAGGCCCCAGATCCTGAAGACCTCCCCCACCAGGCTCGGCCGCAGCAAGGACCACCAGGGGCCGGCTGTTCTTACTCCCTTCTCCTTTACCCCCATCCTTCCTTCTCAGGGACCTGCCCTGAGTGCGCTTAGGTTCCCAACCTCCGACATCCACTGTGAAGATGGCGGGTCTGTAGTGCCCGGAGTCCACAACTGGATAAGGTCAAATCCCTGCATCTGATCATATACACATATTTAGTCATGTGAAGAATTACTCATATATCATATACAAGTATACATATATTTAGAGAAGAGGTAGAAAGTTATAGAGCCATAGGGCTAGAGTTGTATAGTGATAGGCTGATATAGTTACAGTTTATAAATTTACACATATATAGGGTTATAGAGCTATATAGTAATATAATTAGTTGATGAATTTACATATATATGTATATGTGTATATATGTTTATGTATCTATGTGTATATATGTTAATATGTGTGTATATAATGTTATATGTGTGTATATATATGTGTGTATATGTATATATATATATATATATATATGTTGTGTTTCTCCAATTGACTCCACTTTGATTCACCAAGAGCAGCAGATCAGAGACAAAGAGAAAAAGAAATAGAACTAAATATAACTCTGATTTACATGCCGAAATCTCCAAGTGTCCAGTCACCAGTGGGGGTGGGGGGCTCAGTCGGTTAAGCTCCGACTCCTGATCTCTGCTCAGGTCATGGCCTCCCAGTTCATGAGTTCGAGCTCTACATTGGGCTTCAGTGCTGACAGACGGTGCAGAGCCTGCTTGGGATTCTCACTCTCCCCCTCTCTCTGCCCTCCTCTCTCTCAAATGAATAAACAACTTAAAAAAAAGAAAACAAATCAAACAAGAAAAAAATATCTCTTACAAACCAAGCCACCATGCCCCCTCTGAGATTGACAAGGATAAGACTTGCCAATGTGCACCCTTGGCGAAAGTTCTGCGGTTCATGTTCCGACAGCTGGCGTAATAAAGATGTACAGCCCTGAAGAGGAGGGAGGAGGTGGTTTCCATCTGTGGTCATTACCTGCTCCTGCAGATTTCAACTGCGAGGACTCACTCTGCGGGGCACGCCATTTATTATGGATTTCAAATCCAGAGAAGGGTGCAGAAAATAATGTAACATGCATCCATGTACTCACTGCTGATATTTGACAAATGTTAACATTTGCCATTTGCTTTGGAGGTTTTAAAAATAAAACTTTTCAGATACTTTAGAGGATCTGTAAATATCCCACACAATCCTGTCTCCTTATTGTTCTAATTTGAATTTCATGGGGCACGTCTTTGCAAATTAGACCACGTGCACATCTCAAACTTGAGCCCATCTTCAGGAAGCCGCCACACAGATGGCTGTTTTCAGGGGCGCCTGCTGGGGGGGGGTGGGGGGTCAGTCAGTTAGGTGACCGACTTGGGCTCAGGTTGTGATTTCATGGTTCATGAGTTCAAGCCCCACATCGAGTTCTGTGCTGTCAGCCTAGAGCCTGCTTCAGATCCTCTGTCCCTTTCTGTTTCTACCCCTTCCTTGCTTGCTCTCTCTCTCTGAAAAAAAAAATAAAACATTAAGTATGTTTTGAAAGCATACTTTGGTTCGTAGAATTAAGGAGTGACGCTGCTCGGTCCATACCATCTCCCTGACTCCCTTCTAATGCTTGACGATACTCCACATTTTGCACGAGGGCCCAAACGAATAAGACCACACCTTTCTTCCATTGTCCCAGTGACCTTCCCATGAACCATGGACCTTGCTATTTTCAGACAACACTTCAAATTCCCAGAAGCCATGTGTCAGGTGACCCTCAAGGCTAGATGTTCTGGTCGGCAATGCCAACATGGTGGAGGTGGGGATCCCCACACCACCAAGCAATTCTCCTGCACCAGCTGGATGTCCTACAACTCATCTTAGTTCCAACAGTCTACCCTGGGATACTGTCAGATCCCACAGGTTAAGGGTTCAGTCCTACAGGACTGCCACGCCCTCCCCCCACTGTGAGAAATAAGCCCACTGACTCAAAGGTGGGATGGAGAGACACGGAGCCCATAAAGCGAGGCTTTAATCAACGTTCTTGCAAGAGCAGGTGTCTGACGAACAGCACCATGGGGGCAGTCACAACAGACAATTTATCTCCTAGCTTGCAAGCCCCTCCCCTAGCTCCTATTGGCCGAATGCTGCAGAGGGTACAGCCTTACCCCGAGGTCGCCTACACCCATTGAAGGCAAAAAGTAGTCTGATTGGAGCAAAGGTACATTCCCTGAGGGGACACAGACTTTCAGTCCCTCCTCCTTTTGTTCTTTGGTGCATGCTCATTGCAAAGCCCAAGAACAAAAGCCTGTGAAACAGAGGGACCGAAGAACCAGGAAGTGAAATGTCTAAGGGTTTGGGACTCCATTGTGGTGGGGGGGCGGGGTTTGTACATATTTCCAGGTGGTTGTAAACCTATTAATTAGACAGCACAGCTTTTATTTGGTATTTCGTCCCTTACTTCTCACACACCCACTACTAGCAATCCAAGTATCACCCAGGCTTCTGATCCACAGGCTATGCACAGATCAGAAGTTCCCACAATCCCTTCCTTTGGTGCAGTGAATTTGCTAGAGCAGCTTGCAGAGTGCAGAGAAACATTTTACTCACTGGATCAGTGGTTTATAATTACAGGATACAACTCTGAAAGAGCCAGCTGGAAGACGCATAGGGCCGGAGTCAGGAAGGGGCATGAGCTTGCTAGCCTTCTCCGGGTGCCCTGCCCTCCCTAAAGTTTCCCAGGTGCACCAACCCGAAAGTTCTCCAGACCCTAGCCTTGTGGGTTTTTCTGGGGGCTTCATGACACAAGCACGATTGATTAGCTCATTAGCCATTGGTGATTGAACTTGATCTTCAGCACGTCTCCCATCCCCAGAGGGCAGGTGCAGGGGGAGAGACTGAAATTTTCAACCTCTAATCACTGGGTTGTTCCCCCAACCCCCAAATTTA
Organism: Suricata suricatta; assembly: GCF_006229205.1. Lineage (NCBI taxonomy): Eukaryota > Metazoa > Chordata > Mammalia > Carnivora > Herpestidae > Suricata > Suricata suricatta. Next base: position 4,778,696 of record NC_043716.1, read on the forward strand.
GGTGACCTAGGGGCTTTCCCAAAGTCATCCTATTCATATAACAAGAGACTCCTTTAGTGGTCTCCTGACCTATGAAATAAGGGTTTTAGGAGCTCCGTGCCAGCAATTGGGTCAAAGACCAAATAATGCATTTCTTATTACCAGTCACAACATCACACTAGTCCTTTGGGAAAGGCTTGGTTGGAAAGAACAATGCAGGAAACCGCTTCCCATCTAGGGGAACACCTTCCAACCAGCCCCCCTCATTCTGTTTCACTGAAGAAGGAGGACCTGGGTGATGAGGTGCAAAGGTGCAGGCCGTGTATGGCTTTTCCGTTATCTCACACGGCTCCCTCCCCGGGGCTCTCTCCACATTCTGCCTCCTTCCTGAGACCTCTTGCTTTGCATCTCCAGGTCTGTTCCTAGCCTCTGGGGACAGGTGTCCCTGCCAGGGACCCACATCTCATTGTCCCTGCTAAACCCAATTTGAGTGTTACCTTCCTGGCAATCTCTTCTGCTCCCAATCCTAGCTCTCAAATGCCCTGTCCTGGCCACAGTCCTACAGAAAACTCTATCACAAGGGGAATTTGACCTTTTTGTAAGCTTACCAGGGGATAGAGAGTTTCATGTTCCCATAATATAAACAACCAATAAGTGTTCTTCCACTGTCTCTAGGATATAATGATTCTAGTGAGTCCTGACTGGGGACAACTTACTTCCTCTAAGAAACCTGAAATCAATACGTTCCCTTCTCTGGATGCCCACTAGCTCAGTCGGGAGAGCATGTGACTCTTGAGCTTGGGATTGCAAATTCCAGCCCCACGTTGGGTGTAGAGATTATTTAAAAATAAAATATTTTGAATATATATATACATACTCTTCCCTTTCTTTACGGAATGAATAAATTATGGGGAAAAAAGACACAGCATAAAGAATAGAGTCAATGACACTGTATTAGCAACGTGATGGAATAGTTGGTAGGTACACGTGTGAACAGCACATAATGTATAAACCTGTCAATTACTACCGTTACTAACCATTACTATTACAGTTATAACAATTACAGTGTTATTGTTAGACTATAACAGAAGTTATATGCAATGTGCATAATAGTATATTATTATAGTATAATAGTATATATAATAGTGATTATAATAATTACATGATATATAGTTTTAATAGTGATTTTGTTAGTTATAATAACAATTATAATAATTACTATTATAATCATTATTACTGTTTTGCTATTATTACTATAATAATAATCAACTGAAACTAACATAACACTGTATATCATCTAGACTCAAATTAAAGAAAATACTTCCCACATTCTGAATTTATTAATCCAACTGGTTTTCTTTAATTGGACGTTTTCTTCTCATGGCGTGGGTTTGAGCCCCGCATCGGGCTCTGTGCTGACAGCTCAGAGCCTGGAGCCTGCTTCGTGTTCTGTGTCTCCCTCTCTGTCTCTGCCCCTTGCCCACTAATGCTCTGTCTCTCTCAGTCTCTCAAAAATGAATAAATGATAAATATATATTTTTATATTTTATAATGTACATAATATATATACTATATAACACATATATTTTATAATTTATAATATATACTATAAATATATTTCTATATATTAATTGTACATTTTCTTAGATCAGCCTGAAAACAAAGCAAAATCTACTCTGACTTGCTACGTATTTTGTTAGTTTGCCTCTCTCCCACAATCCACCTCCCTTTTTTAGTAGCATTTGTAGGTGTCTTTGACTCTAACTCAAGCCAATACTTAACAAAAGAAAGGATGTTTAGGTTCAGGACACCTCATACTTGAGGCAAATTCATCCCTTACAGTCCATGATGTATCAAAAGGTGGTCCTTGCTGGCCATCCATCTCTCTGGGTGCTAAGCCTTGGTCAATTTAAAGAGGAACTGGAGAAAAAAGCCCTCGGGACAATGAGTGAGGAGGCAGGGACTCCTCAGGTTAAGGTGATGAACTTTTCCCCATTTACCCAGTACTTCCCAGTTTTCAGTGCTGACAGCCCCACCTCCTGGTAAGCCCGCCAGTCTTGAGCAAGCCAGAGAGGCCGATTGCTCTGCCCCACATGTAGACTCTTAAGATCTGATTGGAGGCATTTGACAGAGAAAATGAATCTTCAAACTTGGGAAGGTTTTGGATGGAGCTAGAGAGTATACTGCCAAGTGCAACAAATCAGTCAGAAAAGGACAAATACCATGTGATGGCATTCATGTGTGGAACTTAAGAAACAAAACAAATGAACAAAGGAAAAAGGAGACCAACAGACAAAAAACAATCTCTTGAAGACTGACAACTAACTGGTGGATGCCAGAGGGGAGGTGGGTGGGGAACACGTGGAATGGATAAAGAGGAGTTTAAAACACTGGGAAGATTTTGCAAAACCCAGTGTCTCCAGACATTGCATAGTATAATGAAAGCATATGGACGGGGAGCCTAAGAGATCCAGGGTGCGGGAGGAGGGAGGGGTGTCACACTCGGAGAACTCATGTTTAGTCCAAGCACTAAGGGTTGACTCCAAGGGGAGTAGGAGACTACCTCACAGTATCCCCACCCACCCCAAACTCACCGTTTGATGAGTGTTCAACAGAAGTGAGTGGAAAAACAGAGCCCTGTGGCATGTTAATAGAGACGTCTATTCTTTTTTTTTTTAATTAAAAAAATTATGTTTATTTTTGAGAGAGAGAGACAGAGACAAGCAGGGGAGGGGCAGAGAGAGAGGGAGACACAGGATCTGAAGCAGGCTCTAGGCTCTGAGCTGTCAGCACAGAGCCATATGTGGGGCTTGAACTCATAAACTGTGAGGTCATGACCTGAGCCCAAGTCAGAAGCTTCACTGACTGAGCCACCCAGATGCCCCAAGACTTCTATTCCTGACATTGCTCATTAAATAATACCTAACTCTAGGGTGATCCTATTCTGGTTCTCAGTAATCTTCAATTTTTAAAAAAAATTTATTTCTTCTTGAGAGAGAGAAAGTGCATGCATGCATGGAAGTGGCAGGGGGGCAGAGAAAGAGGGAGACAGCAAGTCCCAAGCAGACTCCATGCTGTCCGCACAGAGCCCAGCGAGGGGCTCAAACTCACGAACCGTGAATTCATGACCTGAGCCCAAATCAAGAGTCAGAAGCTTAACCAACTGAGCCACCCAGGTGCCCCTTCCATTTTTTTTTTTAACAAAAGCTCACAAAGAATTTTAATGTAACGATTGAGTAATATTTAAATAGGTCATGATGGGATTTTTTTTTTCTGGGAGCAAATCTCCATTTTGAAGAATCCAATTTCTCCCATTTAAAAGTATCGATCACCTGGGTACCTGGGTGGCTCGGTCAGTTCAGCATCTGACTCTTGATTGTGGCTCAGGTCATGATGTCTAGGTTTGTGAATTTGAGCCCTGCCTCGGACTCTGCACTGATGGTGCAGTGTGCCTGCTTGGGATTCTGTATCCCCACCACCCCTCCTCTGCTTACTCTCTGTCTCTGTCTCTAAAAATAAATAAATAAATATTTTTTAAAAATAAATTAAAGAATGGGTCAGTGCTTGCCCTTACTTGGCACTCCTATCCTTTGTAATTTTTCAGAGAAAGCATTGATTCTTCCCAAACATCTTCATCCTTTTATTTTCTAGGCTATAGTTTCTAGGGGTTCACTGAGGAACCCTTACTCCTGTCTTGGTTTACCATGTTAGCATCGGCCCCTGCCAAAAGTCTGATTAAATGTGATTAAAACAAAGCGTGAATTCATTGGAATGACTTTTATATTTGGGGCTACATGTTTTTATTTTTCAGCTATCTTTAAATATAGGCTGAGATTTGCCCCAGACATTGGACAGAGAATAAAAATGATTGAGTAAGGGAATGGAAGAAAGTACTCACAGTTTTGGGAAGTTAATTCTTTGCGGGTTGATATTTATTATCATATAATTTATTTTTATATAAGTTATATTTTATATACCTATTTATTTTGGTTATATCTATATCAATAGATAGATGATAGATAGATAGATAGATAGATAGATAGATAGATAGATAGATAGATGTAGATATAGCCAATTCATTTAATGAGGAATTCAGTTAATCAACAGAATGGTCCCCTCCTCCCAACATCTGGATTTTTCAGTCGGCTTTCGTTTCACCACCTCCATTAGCCAAATTCCCTGAGAGACCCCACCACACAGCAAACAGAAGACGCAGCAGCAAAGAAAGCTCTTACCTGAGAAAGCCCTTCTTTTGCTCCCCACACAGTTCTCCGGCCAATGCATTGTGCATTTCTCTCAATGAACTTAATCCAACGAAAGCTGTCAATTTTCGAATGTTCATGAAGCTCCGTGTCTGGTGTTATGAGCAAACGCATGGAAGAGAATAGGATCGCTACCTGGAGATCTTACTTTCCTAAAAGAACTAGGACTCTTGTGCACACTGGCAGCTTAAGGTGTGGAATGGGGGTCCTTCCGCAAGACAAGGGTCAAAGGAAAGGGTTGTTAATTGGCCTGGGGGTTCAGGGAGCCCTTTGGAGACACCAGGACTTGAACAGACTGGACATGGGTCGTTGGGTAGAAATGTGAGGGTGGGGTAGTGCCCCAAGGACACCAACAGGAGAACGCTGACGAGATGAGGGTCTTGAAGTCTGTTGTCTACAGGGCTTGCAGAGTTTAGGGATGCACGGCCCACTGCTGCCACCAATGTCTTTCTGCAGATGTGTCTGAAGACCAGGTGGAATTAGCTGGAAACAGATTCTCAGGTCCCATGGGCAACTTCCTGAATCAGAATCTGCATGGCAACAAGGTGCCATGTGATTTGTGCTGCAGTTTGAAACACACTTATTCACCCATGCGTTGTCTGTAGCTGACATCTCTCCAGTCTTGTGAAGGTGGCCACGTCCCGGGCTCTCAGCGGGACCTGCCAGGACTCCCTTAACCTATTGCTCAAGCCACCTGCTGAGTTCTGGAATCTTTCTTGGGTTTGGCGGGACCTGCTCTTCCTCCAGAGGTGACCACAATTCGGTTGGTTGGTAGCAAAACGGCTCACCTGCATGGTTAGTACCAAATCCCCTGCTTCTGCCCCGAGAAAAGCTGCGGAGTTTTCTCTTTATTTGGGGCTTCATTTCAGTCACTTTCTGGAACGGAGCCCAGCCATTCGTTTGCCCCCAGTCACAATGAACTAGACTCTATGTTGTCTCAGACTGTCATGTCTCAGCTTTGAGCCCGTAGTCCTCTGTGATTCTAGGTCCAGGGTCCTGTGTGGCCAGTGGGCGCCCCGTGAGGGTCTGTCCCACAGCAGGTGCTAGAGGGAGGGAGGCTGGTCGGAGGAGAGGAAACTAAATTTTTCCTGTTCTCGGCTGTCCTGGTCAGCGTTGCTACTGGATGCTCTTTACCCTGACCGTGGTCGCTAATTACATGGGGTTTTCTCCCCATGCTCCCCAAACCAGCTCCATTGGTCCCCACAACCAGGAGGGAATGGCTGCAGCCAGCCAGGGGGTCCCAGTTCTGGGGCCCCTCCCCTGAGTGGCTGAACCCCAGCACCTGCCAGTGCTCCTCTCCTCTGAGACCTGGGTCCCCCTGCTCTTCAGTCCTGAAAGCCTTGGGTCTCCAGGATCCACAGCCTCCAGGATCCCCCAAGCCCTGTGCAGGGAGGGGGTGGGAGGTGGCTGCTTCCTGTCCCACCTCGCTGTTCCTCTTCTACCTTGTCAACTCTTCAGTACTTGTTTCCCCAATTCCTTGTATGAAGCCCCTTCTCTTAGGATTGCTGGAATCCATTCTGTCCTTGGGACTAGACCAGGATTAATACAAAGAGAGAGCAAACCTTCACAGACCTTGTCTGTATCAGTTTAGTAAAGGAAAAGTGCAAGGAACTGAACAAACGCAAAGTAACAAACGTGCTGCTAAAATAAACATAGGGCACAAAAGAGATACAAAAGACTGATGGTAACCTGCACCTAAGGGGAGCCGCGAAGTATTTCACAGATAAAGTAGCATCCAGCGGAAACCTGCAGGTAGGTAGGAGTTATTTAGTGGATGGATGGAGGGGGGAAAGACGGTCAAGACCCAGGCCAAGGGGGAACATGGCATGTCTGCATCCCCTGGGTTCAGTGAAATAGGAAATAGTTGAAACCCAGAGGTAAGACAACATCTGGTGTGATTGCCGATGTTCATTACATTGCTGGAACACCCTGTGTGAGGTCAGGGGTAACAAGAGAGCAGGCTGAAGAGTTAAGGAGACTTCAAGTCAGGAATACGCTTCTTCTACACAACTTTAGGGCGTCTGAGGACAATTTGGAGCCACCGAAGAGATTCAAGCAAGAAAGAGATGTGATCAAATTTGCGTTTTAGGAAGATGGATGAGAAGGAGAAATCCCTGCAGCCAGAGAGACTAGATATTGTTTCATTTATCCAAGGTAGAGATGTGGGTGACCTATGGTAGGGTAGAAGAAGACAGGCGTAGGAGACTCAGCGAAGTTAGAAGATAGTATTGTTTGGAAGAAGAAGATCAGGCAGAGAGAAAGCAAGAGAGAGAGTGAGAGAGAGAGAATCAGGGATTCATTCGTTCAGTAAATATTTCACACAGGTAGTGAATCTAAACACTCAGGCACACACCCATCTAGGTATCAAGAGCTATAGGGTTATGTCACTGAGCAGGTGATATTCAGATGCTTGGCTTTTAGAATTTACTCAATGCTATGGTGCTGCTACCGACCCAGGAGGATCTCTGGTGTAGGATGAGATGCTCTTGTGTAATTTGTTTCTACCTCTGTCAGTTCCACAGCCCGTGTGACTCGAGCACACCCCACAGTTCGTGCTAATTCTCAAGGACATACCCTCCACAGTTTCCAAGTTTTTCCTACCTTGAATATTGTCTCTGTCTTCACCATGTTGAGCAAGGTAAGAATTTTCACACGTCTTTCCATATCTTTAAAGTAACTCCTTCTCTTCAAAAGTCCTACTGAACAAGGGCGACATTACTGAGGATGATGTGTAGGGGGGGGGCGGTTCACATCACTCATGGCATGGCAAATGGTTTTCAAATCCTTATCAAGATTTCAGCTCTATAAAATCCATTCTGTGAGCCTGTCCTGAATGGTTCAGAATCAGGTGCAACCTCACTTTGTCTTGAATTAAATCCCCACCCTTGAACACCAAAATCCTCCCTGTGGATGTGAGACCTTTGGACACATGGTAGAGGAAAATAAAGATATGGCCTCAGATACCACTGATGATCCCATTCAGATTCCAAAGGGGAGTTCCAAAGACTCCTTAAGGTCAGCCCTTTTAAGCCACAGAAAAGGGGCAAAAGTGCTGTGAAACTCAAAATGTGTGTGTGTGTGTGTGTGTGTGTGTGTGTGTGTATGTGTGTGTGTGTTAAGGTCTAAGAACACTCTTTTTTAAAGTTTATTTATTTTTAGAGAAAGAGAGAGAGCAAAAGAGTGCATGCAAGTAGGGGAAGGGCAGAGAGAGAGGAAGGGAGAGAGAATCCCAAGCAGGCTCCACAGTCAATGCAGAGCCTGATTTGGGGCTCGAACCCATGAACCATGAGATCATGACCTGAGCAGAAGTTGGAAGCTTTAATCGACTGAGCATCCCAGATGCCCCAAGAACAAAATCTTATAAGTGAGTGCCCATCGTTATAACGTGAACAAGAGCACTAACCCTTGGTGTTCAAGTTGCTGAAGTCCGCCATGATGGGAAGCACCATGAACTAATGCAGATGGCAGCACAATATGCTAATGTCAGAGCCTCGGTAGCAAACTAGATTCACTGCAGATATTTCAAATGCAGAGCAGACCGTTGACAGAGAGGTGGGCTGGGCACAGGGCCCAGACAAGGGAGGAGGAATTACCCAGAGACCGGCTGGAAGAAAGCAGTGGTCACCCCCGGGGGGCTGAAGCAACTCAAAGTGGAACAATGTTGATGGAGAAGTGGAAGAGAGACACCTGGTGGGGTAACTACGGTCAAGGAGGGAAGTCGAAGATGAAGCAGCTGAGCTGGGAGGAAAAGCAGGACGCCTGACCTGACCTCTCTCCACCATCCAATCTCCGACCAATACTTCCCATTGGCGGAACCCAATCAGAAGCCATCTGGAAGGACAGCCTGGGGGTGACACCGGATCTAGAGCCGAGCGGAGAGAGTGTGGAGGAGAGGTGTAAGCAGATGGAGCACAACCACATAGGGCTGCTGTCTGGTAAGAGTTCTGCTTTGGAAAAGACAACAGACTCAGAGTCTCCGGTGTGTGGGTTTGGGACAATGCACCCCAGCAGGCACATGCCGGGAGAGACTAGTGGGCAGGAAGTCACAGCTCAGAAGGAGCACCAGGCAACGTCCATGCTCTGACCCTTCAGAAGAACGGCCTTGTGTTGCTTTGTGGCCAGGCTTCTGCCATCGCGTGTGACCCATCTGTGCCAAACTTTTCTTTTTGGCATTTCCAGGATGGGCCATGCTCTGCATGGAGGGGTCTTGCAGGATTCTCCTGGTAGGCCTGCAGCCCCGGCTGATTGCCATCATGGCTATGGTTGAGGAAAGTTGGTGAGAGCAGGGTTCGGGCTGAGGAGGGTTGTAAAGCTTGACTTGACGTCTCATGCTGAAGGCTTTCTTGACAGGTCACGTCTCTCATGGAGCCATACAGGCCTGTCCATGTGAGCAGAAACGACAAGGAAAGAAGCTCATTTTATCTGCAGAGAAGGGACCTTGGTCCTTTGGGAAAGGCCTCTGGTTTGCAGAAATAATTAGGCTGTAATTCCACATCTCTGTCCCTCTGTCCAAGGGAGAATGGTGTGCCCCTCTGAGGAGACTAGACTCCTTTAAAGATGTCATTTTGCACCTTCAGATCCCAGGATGCAATGTGGGTTCTACCGCCTTCCTTGGCCCCTCTCTGTCCATATTATCACCCTACTTCCTCCCCTGAATTACTATGGTGGCTTCATCAACGGTCTTGACATCTCTGGCACCCCCTCTACTCCCTTCTCCAGGCCGCACCTGCAGAGATGGTCCCCAAATGCAAGTCTCATGGAATCAGAGCCTGGCTTAGAACCCTTCAGTGGTTGCTTCCAATAGAACATCCTCACAGATTTTACCACCTGGGCACTGCCTACCTTTCTTCTCATTATTCTGTAACATCTGCTGTCCACCTGCCTTGCACACAAGCACTCAATGTGCATGTAGACACACACACACACACACACACACACACACACACACACACCCCTAGCACAGACCATATATTCCTCTATTTCAGCATGACCCACGGTCTTCTGTAAGGTATACGGCCCCTTGCATTTTCTGACTCGGGGTATGAAGCCACACAAGGCTGGGTCATTCCCCTGGGCTCCCTTTATAAACATCATGGAAGAAAACTGCCCAAGATGTTTGCTACAAATGAAGTGTGTGATCTTCTCATTAGTTTCTTTCTTTCTTTTAATTATCCTAAAAGGAGACTCATAAGTCATGCTTAGGATTTGTTGGGGATGCATAATAATGAAGCCGCTCTCCTGATTTAGGAAGGCTCCTGGGATTTCTCCCATCTCCAGCTGCAGGGCATGGATGCTGTGCTCTAGATCAGATCAAGGTAGAAGCTTGGGAACCGGGGCTGCCCTGTCGATGACTTCTGGCAGTAATGCAGGACCTTGTAACATGCTCAGGGAAATGTCCTAAGTGTTAATAAAGAATGTCAGGACTTGATTGTTACTAAATATGAACTCAGAAGGCCAAAGCTCTTCATCAAATAAAGAGAGGGAAGTCTTTTATTATTTTTTTATGTTTATTTTGAGAGAGTGCGTGCATGAACAGAGGGGGAGTAGAGAGAGAGAGAGAGGGTGAGAGAGAAAGAATCCCAAGCAGGCTCCACACAGCCAGCTCAGAGCCTGATGTGGGGCTAGAACTCATGAACCGTGAGATCATGACCTGAGCCAAGATCAAGAGTCGGGACTCCTAACCAACGGGGCCACCCGGGTGCCTCTGGAAGTCTTTCATTAATATGTCACAAGAGCTATTGTTTCATAGAAGAAAATATTTTTAAAAAGATAATATAAAATCTTCAGAGGCCAGATGCTGTTCTAGATGCTGGAGAATAGAGACATAAAGAGCAAAGACAATGTCTGCATCATCCAGAGGCAGGATCAGGAGGAAATAAGTAGACAAATAACTATATATTGTTCAGTCAGCAAAGGGTAAGAGCTGGAATGGCAAATAAGGCAGAAATAAAACACTTGTGTCTGATGGACAGGGTGCCTATTTATGAAGGGGAGTCGGGAAGAAAACCTCTTGGGGGAAATGAAGTTTGTTCAGAGACCCAAAGCGTGGAGGAGGACCGTGCAAATATTTAGGAAGCCAACCCGCTGGGAGAGGAATCAGCAAGTGCCAAGGAATGATGAGGAGGCCAGTGTAGCCATGTGTCATGAGCAGGAGTGACACAAGATAAGAGAAGTAGCCAACGCTGAGCTCCTGTGGGGCCAGGGGGCCACAGTGAGGACTCTGGGTTGTTGGAAGCCACAGGGGGTCTGGATTGGGGATGAGGGTGACATGTTGGCTGATGCTTTCAGAGGACTGCTCTGACTCCTGGGCATCAAGTGCCAGCCGTGGGGAGAAAAGGGAAGCGCAGCAGGGACCCCAAAGAGATCACAGGTCTGTGCAGGGTGCTCATACGGTGGGACTAAGACATCAGTGGCAGGGGGTGTGAGGGTGGCCAGGCTCAGATTCTATTTTGGAAGCAGGTCGTCAGGACTTCCTGTTGAGGTGAGTGGGAGGGAAAGGGATGAGTGAATGATAATTCAAGACATGTGCCCTGAGCAAATGGACTAATAATGTTGCTGCTTATGAGAGGGGAAGGCAAGAAGGGTCTGCAAAAGTGGGGTAAGAATGAGGAATGTGCTGTGGATATTTTATGTCTCAGAAGCCTAGGTATGAACGTGGAAATATTTTTTAAATGTTTTATTTATTGTTGAGAGAGAGAGAGAGAGAGACAGTGTAAGCAGTGGAGGGTCAGAGAGAGAGGGAGACACAGAATCTGAAGCAGGCTCCAGGCTCTGAGCTGCCAGTACAGAACCCAATGCAGGTCTTGAACCCACGGACCGTGAGATCATGACATGAGCTGAAGCCAGATGCTCAACCAACTGAGCCACCCTGAAAGTGGAGGTTTTGACTGGGCAGTTGTATATTCAAATATGGAACTTGAGATACAGCTCAGGACTGGAGATTTCTCAAGGCAGGTAAATTCAGGTGTGTATCAGAATTAATATGATGGGTTTTAAATTTCTAAAAAGCTCCGGGTTCTAAGGATAGGGAAGAGAGGACGCTGATGTCTTAGTGCGGGAGGGAGAGGAGGGACTGCTGGCGGGCTGTTGGATGAATGACCAACATGCTAGGAAGACATACGTGGCCGTGTGGGGTTCTGAAATCACACAAGAAAAGGTTTTAAAAAGGAAGGAAGGAGCCTGGGTGGCTCAGTCGATTAAGCATCTGACTCTTGATTTCGGCTCAGGACATGATCTCACAGTTCGTGAGATCGAGCCCTGCATTGGGCTCTGTGCTAACAGCGCAGAGCCTGCTTGGGATTCTCTCTCACCCTCTCTCTCTGCCCTTTCCCTGCTTGTGCTCTCTCTCTCTCTCTCTCTCTCTCTCTCTCTCAAAAGAAATAAACACTTTAAAAGAAGAAGGGAATCAAAACAAATATTCTTTTTTCAAAATCACATCAATCAGAACAGCTATTATTTACAAAACCAGAGCATAGGATGCATTGGTGAGGATGCAGAGAAATCAGAACTGCCGTGCGCCGCTGATGGGAATATAAAATGGTGCAGCCGCTGTGGAAAAAAGGATCCTGGTTCCCCGGAAAATTAAACGTGGCACCACCACAGGAACCAGGAATCCTTCGCTTGGGTATAGAAGACTCCAGAAAATAATTGTAGACCTGTGCTCATGGCCGCATTACTCATAAGAGCCAAAAGGTGGAAGGAACCCAAATGTCCATCATGACATGAATGGATACATGAAGTGTGGTGTGTCCCCACGACAGAATGGTATTCAGCTACTAAAGGAAGGGAACTCGGGGCCGGGCTACAATACGGATGACACTTGAGGACATAAGGCTTCCACATCAAGGAGGCTCCTAGAGTCGTCAAATCCATACAAAGTAGTTGGGTGGTTTTCAAGGGCAGGGCGGAAGGAGAAAACAGGGGCTGTTTTTTAAGTAGGTATAGAATTTCAATTTTGGAGGATGAAAATCATTCTGGATACAGATGTTTGCACAATGGGAGCACACCTAAGGCTACTGAACAGCACTAAAAAAAATGAACTATGCTAAAACTGTACTTAAAAAGCTTTAAACTCAAAATTTTAGCCAACATTATCAATTTTCTGCTACGTGTATTTTGCCACAGTAGTTCTTTTTTTTGTAAAAAAAATTGTATTTTTTTATGTTTATTTTTTTTTTGAGAGAGAGAGAGAGAGAGTGAGAGAGAGAGAGGGGTGGGGAGAGGGGCAGGGAGAGAGGGAAACACAGAATCTGAAGTAGGTTCCAGGCTCTGAGCTGTCAGCGCAGAGCCTGACGTGGGGCTTGAACCCACGAACTGTGAGATCATGACCTGAGCCGAAGTCGGACGCTTAACGGACTGATGGGGTCACCAAGGCGCCCCAATGGTTGTTCTTTTTTAAAGAATGATTTATTTTTCAGCAAATATGCTGGAACAATGGGATATAAACTTTTTAAAGATTAAATTATATTCTTATCTCACACAATAAACAAAAACCAACTCAAACTGGAGCATAATTCTAAATTTAAGAACCGCAACTATAAAAGCTTTAGAAGAAAACGTAGGAGAAAATCTTAGGACTTTGGGTTGAGTGAAGATTTCTTAAGGTAAGATTTCAAAGGCACGTAATCCATTAGATCAAAAAATTAATAAATTGGACTTCATCAAACATTAAAAAGCCTCTGAAATGACACTGCTTAGAAAGTTAAAAAAAAATCACAGAATGAGAGAAAACTGGCAAAATACATATCTGAGAAAGAATTTGTATCCAGAACGTAAAGAATGCCTATAATTTTAATCAAACAGCCCAATTAAAAATGGGCAAAAGAATTAAGTAGACAATTCATCAAGAAATACATATGAATGACTAATAAACTCATAAAAATATGCTCAACACTATTCTTCGCTGGGGAAATACAAGTTAGAACTATAATGAGATACAATTAATAACTGCAGGAATAGTTAGAATCCCAGACTGGCCCCACCAGCGCTGAAATCCTTATGCCCTGCTGGTGGGAATGTGTAATGCTGTGACCGCGTAGAAAACAGTTTGGTGGTTTTTTAAAAAGTTAAATTTTGGGGTGCCTGGGTGGTGCTGTTGGTTAAGCATCTGACTCTTGATTTTAGCTCAGGTCATGATTTCACCGTTCATGAGATGGAGCCCTGCCCTGACAGCATGGACCCTGCTTGGAGTTCTCTCTCTCTCTCTCTCTCTCTCTCTCTCTCTCTCTCTCTCTCTCCATCTCTGCCACTCCCCAGCTCATGGGCTGGCTCTCTCTCTCTCTCTCAAAATAAATACATAAGCACTTAAAAAAATACAGCGAAGGTAAACTCTAACAGACACGTGACAATGGTGACATAACCCTATTTCATGAATCCAAGCAACCCAAGGTCTTAAGGCCCACTATTATTTTATGCATCACTTACCAAACGAAAAATGGTGTCAGTTACAACTTGAAGACACTCTTGCCTGTAAGACACGTCCTGGTGTCAGGAATGTGACAATGTGAACCACAACTGTGTGTCTCCTAGCTGAGGACAGAGTGAAAACTAAAGGATGCGCATTGGGACTCTAGGCTACAGTGCCTCCCGGGCTGGAGTGTAACCAGACATGCCAGACACGCTCACATGTCATTTCCCCCAGCCGTGCAGGGGAGGCGTGTCCCCATCTGACTCCTAGTTCATCCAGGAAAATCCAACCCCTTGGTCCCCTGTTTCCTATCCTTCAAGGATTTTTTTTCCCCTGATGGACTCAATGTCATCTGGCTTGTTTGAATAACTTTGACCTTGTAAAGGAGTGTTTCTCAAACAATGGGGTTGAGTGTGTTGGGCTGCTTGTTAAAAACACAGATGCCCTGGGGTGCCTGGGGGACTCAGCCAGCTAAGCATCTGACTTCGGTTCAGGTCATGATCTCACGGTCCATGGGTTCAGGCCCCACATCAGGCTCTGTACTGACAGCTCGGAGCCTGGAGCCTGCGTCAGATTCTGTGTCTCCGTCTCTCTCTGCCCCTCCCCCACTCATGCTCTGTCTCTCTCTGTCTCAAAAATAAATAACCCCCAAAAAATGGTGGTGCCCTGTGGCCATGGTGTCCAAGTTCATTAGAATTCCTGGAAGTGGTACCAGGAAACTGTATTTTAACAGACCCCCTCCAGGAAACTCCAAGGCATACCAAGGTTTAAGGACAAGTGCTCTGAAAGAAACATCGACTACTTCAACGAACATACTCTCTTACATTAAAAAGAAATTAGAACGATCACAGACACATCACCAGCTTAGGGCACACACTTTACCCTGCAGATAGGGAGAACAAAATAAGGCAGAAACTGGTGAGATGCTCATCAGACCCCTTTCTCTTCTTTGTCAACAAGTTGCATTACACTTAAAAAATGTTTGCTTTGGGGCACCTGGGTGGCTCAGTCGGTTAAGTAACCGGCTTCGGCTCAGGTCATGATCTCACGGTGTGTGGGTTCAAGACCCGCGTCAGGTTCTGTGCTGACGGCTCAGAGCCTGGAGCCTGCTTCCGATTCTGTGCTCACTCTGTCTCTCTCTGTCTCTTAAAAATAAAATTTAAAAAAGTTTGCCTTCTCCTCCTTGTTAAAAAATATTTTATTTTTATTTTATCAGCTGCCAGTTTCCCCAACACACTTGTTGAATAATCTACCCTTTGCTTACCAATCTGAGAGGCCAACTTCTCCCTGAAACACATTCTCATATGTTCTTGGATCTGTGA
>NC_043716.1:4793764-4803684 GCF_006229205.1 Suricata suricatta
GTTAAAACTATTTCACTTTTTTTTGTTTTGATGCAATATCATTCCCCAGGTAAAAATTTGTGTCAGTTACATATTTACTGTGAATTGTAATGTTTATCAAAATAAACTGAGGTTTCTGGTTTTCAAGTCATAGGAAAAAAACCTGGTTTGTTTTCTGTTTCTTCTCAAAATCAGTGCAAAGAACAAGGAGAAACTGAAAGGTAAATTCTATCTTTGATGAAACCAGATTTCTGCAGCCCCAAACAAGATCGCTTCTATGAAACAGGTGCGTGAATAATTGACTGCTAATGAGATAGGTCCGTGCCCGGTACAGCCGGGGGTGGGGGGGAAACCGGCGAGAAGAAGGCCAGCATTCCCTGGCCGAGTGCTGGAAAGCCCGAGAACTTGGAGCAGCGGTGAGGTAAGACTGACCATCAGGTGGTCGTTTGACATTTCTGGGAGAAGCAGTTAGATGAGACACCTTCCCCCAGCACTATGCTGCACAGATGACCAGAGGGCCAAGGGCAACCCCCCACAATGTGCCGCTTTGCCATGTTGCTTATTTTCAATAAAAGTAGTTAAGAGGCAGCCTGGGCAGAAGAGACTGTCAGACCCTCCTCTGTCCCTGTGAAAGCGGGAAGTAAGTGTCCCTTGTGAAAGGTGCCCTTACTGGGCCAGGAAATAGAGAGACATCCTTATCACCAGAGGTGGGTAATTCAGAGCCAAAAAGGCTGTGTAAACAATGCTTGTTACTTTTTAATCATTTACCCCCCCCACCCCGTCCAAATTCTGTTTAAAATTCCTCACTAAAATGGGGTGCCTGGGTGGCTCAGTCAGTTAGGTGTCTGACTCTTGGTTTCGGCTCAGGTCATGGTTTCATGGTTTGTGAGTTCGAGTCCTGCACTGAACTCCAGGCTGACAGTGTGGAGCCTGCTTAGAATCTGTCTCTCTCCCTCTCTCTGCCCCTCTCCCATTCATTCTCTCTGTCTCTCTCTCTAAAACAAATAAACTTGAAACATTTTTTTAGAATTCCTCACTAATTGAAGGTTCCTTTGTCTTGCCAATTCCTGATTTATTGATCTTTGTCTGAAAAGTATAAAAGCTGAGGGTACTTGGGTGGCTCAGTTCTTTGAGCTTCTGACTCTTGATTTTGGCTCAGGTCATGATCTCACGGTTTGAGAGATTGAGCCCCACATTGGGCTGAGTATGGAGCCTGCTTAGGATTCTCTCTCTCTCTCTCTCTCTCTCTCTCACTCTCTCTCTCTCTCTCTCTCCCCCACCCTCCTGCTTCTTCTCCTTGCTCACGCATGTGTGCTCTCTTTCAAATAAAATTTTTAACAACTTAAACATAAATGAAAAATAGATACATTAAAATAAAAATGCAAAAACCATAATAAAAATTTCAGCAGAGAGTCTGGAAAACAAAGTTGCACCGTCTTCAAGAAATAACAACAGGGGGGCCTGGGTGGCTCAGTTGGTTGAGTGCCTGACTACAGCTCAGGTCATGATCTCACAGTTCATGAGTTCGAGCCCCACGTTGGGGGTCCTGTGCTGACAGTTCAGCGCCTGGAGCCTGTCTTCAGGTTTTGCGTCCCCCTCTTTCTCTGCTCCTTCCCTGTTCATGCGGTCTCTCTCTCTTTCAAAAATAAATAAAAACATTAAAAAAATAAATAACAACAAAATGATAAAGAAACAGACAAGAGGCCACAAATAGAAAAGGGGGGATCCCGAGAAGTACAAACTTCCAGTCAGAGAGTCAAGCAGTCATGGGGATGAAAGGCACAGCCCAGGGAATACTGGTCGATAATATTGTATTAGGGTCACATGGAATTATATTACAGTTTCCAAAACCAAAAATTAAGAAAATGTACAGGAAGATATTATCCAAACAATGATAAATTTAACCTCCCTAGAAGTGAGGGCTTAGAGATTCCAGATTACTTCTGACCAGATGTTCAGTCCAACGGGTAATAAAATTCTCACGTTAGTTCACCAATAGTGAAATTTCAGAACGCCGGGATAAAGAGGTGATCCTAAAAACCCCCAACGTGGGGCAGGAAACAGGTCACCCACGAAGGATGAGAAATCAGAATGGCATTGGACTTCCACCAAGCAGGAGCTGCACAGCAAAGAGGCAAAGACCCCAAACCTGACATCAATCTCTTCCAACCCAAAACGCTAGAACTGCAATATTTTCAATCAAGTGTCAGGATAGAAATGCAAAAGTCCAATTAAAAAGAAAAAAAGCTACCATACATCTTCATCCCCCCCCTTTCTTTTTCTTCTGGAAGGTAATTAAGGATCTGTCCCACACAATTATCTAGTAATTCAAGAAAACAAAAGAGGATTCCAGAATGTGGGCCGAGTGGATGGAGGGACTTCCGGATGTCGACAAAGGTATATCTCAGGGGGGCCTAGAAAGTCACTGGAATGGGAGGGGGAGCCCGAGGGGTGATGTCTCCTGAAAGAGGTTTGCATGGACAGATTATCAAACAGATGTGACATGGAAATAATGTTGAGAGAGATTTTGCGAAGTTTAGTATTTATGGAAAAAGCCACAAGTTCAAGAAAAACAAGCAAACAACTAAGCAAATGAAAAATAATGAGGTGACAGTGACTCCAGGCAAAACAAAATTATGCACCAGAAAGAAAATACTTGGAACATTATCACTGGTTGGACAGTTAACACTATTCACGTGATGATAATAATGACAGATGTCGTTGGTTCTTTGCCTATTTCTACAGCTTCCTGATTTTCTCATATCGAGGCCTTGATTGTGTTTAGGAGGTGACTGTCTAGAAAGTCTTGCAGGGACCTGCAAGTGGCTGAGTCAGTGAAGCGTCTGACTCTGAACTTGGGCACAGGTCATGATCAAGTGAGTTCCAGCCTTGCGTTGGGCTCCGTGCTGACATCAAGGAGGCTCCTTGGGATCCTCTCTCTCCTGCTCTCTCTGCACACCTCCCACTCTGACTCATGCACCTTGCAGTTAGAAGTGACCATGTGACACAGTGCCTACCAATCAGACTCCAGCTGAGGGTTTCTGGGAAACTCTTTCTTTCTCTTCTCCTTCTCATTTGCTTTCTTCCTTCCTTTTCTCCCTGCCCCAAACTCGGGTACCATGTCCAAGGTGCCCAGGTTTACACTGGGACCATAAGGATAAAAAAAGACAAGTTCAAAGCAGGAGGACAGAAGCATAAGAACAGCCTGAGCTCCTGATGACATCATAAAGCTACCACCTCAGCCCTTTCACTGCCTGAAAGCCGGTGTTCAGTGTGTCTTATTTGCACATTCCTAACTGACGCAGAACTGGATGTGGGCTTACTCCCCGAATGTTCGTAGGCCCCCAAATTGTGACATCAGAGGAATGAGAGTAGAAGAAGATGGGTGGAAAATAATAATTTTTTTTAAAAACACATGATGTTCTGCTCTGGCATTATAAAAAGTCAGGGAGCGCCTGGGTGACTCAGTCAGTTAAGTGTGCGACTTTGGCTCAGGGCATGATCTCATGGTTCATGGGTTTGAGCCCTGCATGGGGCTCTGTGCTGACAGCTAGCTCCGAGCCTGGAGCTGCTTCAGATTCTGTGTCTCCCTCTCTCTCTGCCCCTCCCGTGCTCTCACTGTCTCTCTCTGTCTCCCCAAAATAAATAAACGTTAAATTTTTTTAAATGTCAGTATTACTGATCAAATGAGGTCATTTTATGTCCACTAATTTTAACATTAACCTGCAAATAAGAAATAGAGGAAAGAGTTGAATAATGTTGCCTTTAGAATATTAGATAAGAAGGAAGGAGTAAGGAACTGATGCATTTGTTTTATCTTTTGAGAATTAAAAAAAAGTTAGACTGTTAACTTTTTGATTAAAAAATAAAAGCTAATTTAAAAGTAAGGCAAAAAATCTTTGTCTTATATAATGTCTTTGACCTTGGCTCTTTGTATTCCATTAATATGATAACCTCCATTTTCCTTATTTTCCTTTTATAAAATATTACAGTTATACAGGTGCCTGGGTGGCTCAGTCAGTTAAGCCTCCAACTCTTGATTTCAGCCCAGGTCATGATCTCATAGTTAGTCATGAGATTGAGCCCACATTGGGCTCTGGGCTGATGGTGCAGAGCCTGCTTGGGATTCTCTCTCTCTCTCTCTCTCTCTCTCTCTCTCTTTCTCTTCCCCTCACTCCTCACATTCTCAAATAAATCAACAAACATTTAAAAAAAAGAATAAAATATTACAGTCACATCTTTTACCCACACTCTTATCCTAGCCTGTTCAGACTGTCTTATTTTAGGTATGTAAAATATAAACACTATACACTCAGGTTTGAGATTTCGACCCCATCTGTCTCTCTTTTGGTAGAAAATCTTGATCCATTGACTTCTATAGATACAACCCCTATGTTTGCTTTCTTCTGCCATCTTTTTCTGTGTTTTCCACCGTTTTGGATTTCTTTGCATTCAGACTCAATAAATGGATTTAGCATTTTGAGAGACATATTCATTTTAGCTCTCCTGATTGTCATCTATAAAGTTTTTCAAAGATGCTTTTCAAAAGGCATTTCTTAACCAGTATTTCCGTAATCACCTGAATTGGGATCGAAACCTTAACTTGTCCAATTTTTATGTTTAAGACAGGTCATCAGATTTTCCCATCTTCTTTTATTCATTCCCTTTCTCTTTTACCTTTTTCTTTTGCTCCCCCTTATGACCCACATTTACCTTCTTTTTACAACTTATTTTTGAAACGTTACGTTCTTTCAACTCCTCTGTACTTGTATGCACCTTACAAACCATGGTCCATAGATTGCACTGGACAGTAGTTTTAGAGAGAGGAACACATTCTTTGCCCTCCAGGCACTAGGGAAGCAGTTACATTCCAGAGTAAGTGGTAAGAGGTGTGCCCATGTTACCAAAAGAGGCGTGCCAACTGGACTGGTTTCTTGGGGAAGACTTCTGGTGGAGGTGATGCTTGAGTCAAATTTGGAAACTTGATGTTGATGACTCAGCCCAAAGAGTGGGGAGAGTTCTTTCCACGGCAGACAGAAAGAATAGCCTATGTAGGAAGACGCCTTGGGTTGTTTTGTTTAAAGTTTATTTATTTTGAGAGAAAGAGAGTGAGAGAGAGAAAGAGAGAGAGGATTTCAGCACTGTCAGCACAGAATCCAACTCAGGACTCCATCTCATGAACCATGAGATCATGTCCTGAGCCAAAATCAAGAGTCAGACACTCACCTGACTGAGCCCCCCCCCCCACCTCTCTGGGTGCCCCAGTGCTTTGGGTTTTGGGTAATTGCAAACACTTGTGTTGCCAGAACATGGCGGCTGGAGTGGAAGCAAAGGTTCGGACAGGTGCAGCAAGAGATCATCCTACCAGGTCACAGAGAGCCTTGAAGGTCACTTTCAAAAAAGTGCTACTGAAGCATCTTAAGCAGGATGCAAATGTTCAGGAGGGAGGGTAGGATTGGGAAGGGAAAGCGGCCCTTTTAGGAGGATGTTTACAAGAGAGGTGAGGAACAGGAAATGAAAGAGATGAAACAGGAGAAAGAAACACAGTCGGGAGACCTCAGGATGAACGTGTCCGCAGAGGGAAAGCAAGGAGGCCATCTTCCCCAAACTCTCTGCTCCCACTCTTCTCCAGCTCCATACAGAGCGACTCTGGAAACAGGATAAGACTTTCCAGTTTGCTCCATGAAGAAATGTCACTTCTGAGGCCTCCCTGCTCCCACTGCCATGGTTTTGAACGAAGTAGAGGATTCAGCAGGTGAAAGAAGGTAGAGGTGACTTCAAGTCCAACTGAATGCGACCTATGTGATCACCCAGAGGGGGTCAGCCCTCTTACCCCAGACTGAAATTCTCACTCCTATCATCCTTCATCTTCCTCCTGCTCCCCTCATTACCCCCAGAACAGAGATACTGAGGAGCCCGTTCAAGATCCGGATCCATGAATTCAATTCCAAAGTCAATCGCTAAAATTGCTGAGTTGTAAATTAATACCCTTCCTCTTACTAAAGTGTTATTGACACCCAGTGTTACATTAATTTCAGGTGTACAACACCATGATTCAACAACTCAGGACATTAAACAATGCTCGCCCGAAGGAGCAAGGTCACCACACCTCAGCACAGAACGTTATTCCGCTATTATGGATGGAAATTCCCCACGCTGCACTTTTCACAGGGATTTTGTCTTTTTACCCAGAGATATGGTAATAAGGGTTGGCAATGCTGCATGTTACAAGCCATGGCCATGACTTAGCATGTCTCAAGGTTTGAAGGGCAGAGCAGTGGGTATGGGGACGGTGGCTGAGCAGCAATGAGGTGACAGCGTGAGTCCTGCCTTTCAGGTTCGGAAGCTTCTGTTGACGTCTTCAAGCTCACCGATTCTTTCCTCGGCTGAGTCCCACTTATTGATGAGTCCGTCCAAGACTTCCTTCCTTTCTCTCCAATCTGTAGGCTGCTTTTGTTTCATTTTGTCTGTCTTTCAGTTTCCCTTTGTCGAGTTTTGCCGCATGTTAGGCATGACTTACCAGGTAAATGGGTAAAAGGGACGTGGGACCTTTTCCTGGAGTTTTCTCCTGCACGTCAGCCCCGTGGAGCTGTGATTCTCCATATGCCTGTCTGTCTCATCCATTTTGGGGGCAACCGTTTGCTCTTTGATGTCAACATTCTGATAGAGCTAAGAAAAATAGTTGATTTTCGGCCTGTTTATGTTTTCTCTTGTTGTGTGGACAGGAGAGATGACTTCTAAGCTCCTTACATGTTAGCCAGGAAGCCCAGAGAGGTCCCTAATTTTGGATTTTATGCTTTAGGAGTTTATAAACAACATTAAGAAAGCTGGTTTTAGAGTTTTGGAATGAGACTTCTTAACCGCTCATTCTGATCGCCTGCTTGGTGAATGACAGGAAAGGGTCAGGCTTTTGCCTTCAAGTGAAGATGGGTTCCTACATCCCATCCAGCTCTTACTGACCCAGAGAACGTTAGAGAACTCTCCCTCTCACTTTATGGATACGCACAGGACATTTTCTCAGGATCGCACGGCCAGTGACAGATACGGGACTTAGGTCCAGTTCATGGTTCCCCCCACGGCCCACGTGTCTCCCTGGTCTGTGCTCATGAAGCCAGGGGGAAGTCTCTTAACCTTCCTTCGCAGGGATGAGAATCCCAACAGAAGAACCTGGAGGAGGGGCACGCGTGGCCTTCCTGGGGGAGGTCGAGTACGGAGGAGATACAGGATGACTTGGAGCCCGGGAGAAGCGTCCTGAGTGGGGGAAGATGGTGCTGGAAAGCAAAAGGGACTTGGTGACTACATCACTGTGACAGTCCCCTCACTCCAAACTCCCTGGAGCTCAGCACCCGGCCCCTGTCCAGACATTGTCTGCACACCGATGCCCTCTAGTGGTGTGTAGGAAGAGATCATTTCCCAACTGTGCAGTGGGAGACTTCCCAAGGCTGAGCCCCTGGGAGGGAAACAAAACAGCCCTCCTCGGCCCCTCTCTTCGGTTTAGAGATCTATCTAACCAGGTTTCTTTCTCCAGATATACGTTCTGACTTTTTTATTAGACGATCCAAAGACGGTTAGAAACCTGAGTGAAGTAGAGCATTCCCCTCCCCCCGTATGGAGAACCATATGTATCTAAGTGTGAGGCTGGAGGAAGGGAAGCCATAGAAACACACAAGACCCCACGAGGTTGTGTGCGCACAAATACACTCACCCTGGTGCATGAAGGCTTTGTGGCTCCTCGAAGTTATCAAGTGCAGCAATCTTCCTTCGATTAAGCACATATATAAATTAAGCACACAGCCTTGGAAGAGTCCTGTTCATCAGCCTCACAGTGAATAATCTCTGCACATACCCATCTGCTTGTGCAGAAGAAATGAAGGAAGGAAATGAAGACACAGAGCTATTTTGGTGTTTTACTATTGCCCTTGAAATCCTGTATGCACTGAGAATGGCCTGTATTCATGAGTCACCTTGGAAGGCTGTGCACTTAGTCTTAGAATGTCACCCTTGTTTTTCTTTTAAGCTTTTTTTTATTATTGAGACAGAAACAGAGCGAGAGCGGGGGAGGGTCAGAGAGAGAGAGGGAGACACAGAATCTGAAGCAGGCTCCAGGCTCTGAGCTGTCAGCACAGAGCCGGATGCGGAGCTCAAACCTATGAACTGTGAGATCACGACCTGAGCTGAAGTCGGACGCCCAACTGACTGAGCCACCGAGGCGCTCCAAGAAAGTCACCATTGTTTAAAGTGTATCTGGAACGTTCCTTGGGATTTCCTTCAGATTCTGCGACATATTCTTTGGAATATTAAGGAGAACACCTGTTATCATTTACGTGCAGATTATTATCATTATTTTTTTAATTTTTTATTTTTTTGCAATAGTCAAATCCACACTGAGCCAACCCTATAAATACTAAGATATGTAGTCTAGCTGGCCCCTCACTGGTTTTGGTCAAGAACAAAGAATCTTTTTATTCTGTTTCTCTCTCTCAAAAATAAACATTTTAAAAAATTATGAAAAAAGGGGAGGGGCAGCTGGGTGGCTCAGTCAGTTAAGCATCCAATTTTGGCTCAGTCATGATCTCACGGTTCATGGGTTTGAGCCCCGCATCAGACTCTGTGCTGGCAGCTTGGAGCCTGGAGCTGCTTCGGGTTCTGTGTCTCCCTCGCTCTCTGCTCCTCTCCTGCTTGCACTGTCTCTGTCTCTCAAAAAGAAATAAACATTAAATAAAAGAAAGAGTGATGAAAAAAAGAGTAAAGAGTCTTTTTACAAACTGATCAAACTGTTTTTTCCTTTCCTTGCTTCAACCCTCTTCTGTGGAGAAATGACTCTGAAAAGAACTCCACCGTCCAAATCAAGGGAAGAACTACAAGACGCGGTGTGTGTAGGCGGTGGCCAGGTGTCCATGAGAAGGTGCCTCGCGCCCTCCAGGTACAGGAAGGACCGGTGACCAGGGGCTCAGATCCCCTCTGTCAGGCGGGGCCTCCCACAGGCTGCTCCCGGCTCAGACATGAGCACAGCAGGGACACATGGAAGACCCCGTCCCAGCAGGGACTCCTCTGAACGGTCGACGTTGGCACAAAAAGACTTTTCGGCCCCTCTTTTAGATCACATGGCGGTCTGGGATGTTCCCACCCGACCTGCTCTTCTCTCCTTGGCTCAGGATCGAACCCGCGCCACCGTCCAACTCTTCTTCCAGCTTCCCTGGGCCCCTCCCTACTTTTTCCCCATAATCATTTCCCCCGGAAACTCTTGCACAGTGAATCCTGTCTCGGGTTCTGCCTCTTGGAGGACCAGCCCAGCTTTCCACGGTGAGCATTCTGGAACACAGGGCTGTCTTTGTGTTCTCCAATGTCTACGTAACCGCAATAACCTCTCTGGCCCCATTTGACTTCTGACAGCTGATGGGTTTTCAGCTTCCCCCCTTCTCTCTAACCCTTGTGCCTCACATCTGGGAAAACTGGTAAGAAAGCCTGCGTGTGCCTTCTTTGGAGCCAGGAGGAGACTCCAAGGCTACCAGGGTCTGACCCTTGTGGGAACTGTCATCCCGGCCCTGGCCCCTAACTGCCACAAGAACCCAGGCCAGCCTCCCTCCCTCCCTCTGTCACCTCCCTCTACCTGTCACCTCCCTCTACCTGTCAAGTCATTGTGGACCTGCTTGGGGGGCTGATCTGCTCTCTCCCCGGAGACCTAGCTTTGTAAGTAATTAGCCTATCGTGCCTTCCCGGTGAGTATAAGGGATCATCAGTTTTGACATCCAAACCAAAGGGGATGCACGGGGGCCCATCTGTCTTTGAAGATGGTCACAACTGTAACCACATGTTGTCAGTTTTGGTCACCCAGGTCCCCGACAAAGAATACGTGTTGCTAAGCACCCCACATCCTCACTCGAGAGGGGCACCTGCTGTCCGGGGAGCCCCCTTCCCTCAGTGCACAGTCAGTGATGTCC
>NC_043716.1:4803784-4869737 GCF_006229205.1 Suricata suricatta
GCAGCAGACTAAGACAGGGCTGACGTGTGGTGGGCAGGGGCACCCGGGCCCTCTGAAACACCCACAAATATCCTCCGCAAAATAACTAGCATCCTTCTGGAAACATGGTACACAAGGAGACCCGATGGCCATTCAGTGTTAGAGAAGAAACAGCAGCCAACAGAAAGGAGGACTTTCGCACCTGGCGGCCAAAAAGGAGACACACATCACCCGCTCCCGCTCTTGGCCGCCAACATGGTGTGTGGTGTGTACAACCCTCTGGGTCCCCGGCCACCAGCTGCCAGGTGGGCGAGGGGCACTGAAATGATTATGGAACTGGTGATTGAATTTTTTAAATGTTTATTTACTTTTTGAGAGAGAGAGAGAGAGACAGAGACAGAGACAGAGAATGTGGTGAAGGGGAAGAGAGGGAGACACAGAATCGGAAGCAGGCTCCAGGCTCTGAGCTGTCAGCACAGAGCCCCATGCGGGGCTCGAACCCACCAACCGTGAGATCATGACCTGAACCAAAATCGGACTCTTTACCAACAGAGCCACCCAAGCGCCCCAAGGAACCAGTGATTTAAAGTAACACAATGGAATAGAAAGGAAGCAAGACTGATCTGATAACCAAAAGTGGCCAAAGAGTTTTGGAATTCACCTGTGATGTCCTGAAGGGGGTCCACCGTCCAGCAACAGAGAGAAATTTGGTTATCACCCGGGTCAGAGCAGAACCTAGAAAAAGAAAAGGACCATGTGTTTCTATTCCAGTGACTTGATATCCTTCTCTAAACACGCCTACATGTAATTTTTAAAAAATACAAACATCTTTGAAGGACATAATTAAATACTACCTACAATTTGATGCCCATTCTAAGTGCCCCCAATTCATTGCTTTCACATATGAGACAATGTTAATTTCAGCTGCAGGTTATGGCCATTGTTTTGGACCTTCTGGGATTTGCCCACCTTGTTCTCTCCACCTTGAATATCCGGTCCTCAAGCTCCAAGTCCTATCTTTCAATTTAAAATCTTATGTTGCTAGGAAAAACACAACCATCCTTTCCTCTGCCTTCAGAGAGTCTGGGGAAGAGAATGGCCATTGGCTAAGAATTTAATCTAGCATTTTCAAGAAGTAATTACAGAGCCTCTGTTAGGTCTTTGTGTAGGCAGGAGAGCGGTTCTTAAGAGGCATAAAACTGGAAAGTGGGCCCATTTCATATTTCCAACAGGCCCTAGGGGTCCCAGTTCGAAAGGATGGAGGCATCCATGCTGTTCAAAGGTAAGTCATATACGGTGTTAATTATGCGTACAGAGGAGGCTTTCAAAGCTGTGGGGACATTGGAAAGGTATTTCTCCTCCACCTTATGGGTTTAGACTGTAATATCTCTGATAATTAATGCTTGTCTTCAGGAAATGTGCTGGAGGAGGAATTGGAAAGAAACCCCAAAGCTCTCCAATGAGCAATCGATAGACCGAGAAGGCTTGTCTGCAGTTACCATGGACAGAGACCCGGATCAGGAGGGTCCACATTGACCTCGGATGGCTCTGTGGGACTTGGGAGGCCAAAGGCATCCCCCTACATGGAACGAGTCGGAGCTGGGAGCATGTATTTCTGTGGGCCAGGAGGGAGATGGTCCCTGGGTGCTCAGACTCTGCAGGGAGACAGACAGGAGTTGGGACCCCCATATAGGAGAGCACAGCCGGGAGCCAGGGGAGCCCACGGGGGCACCGCTGTGCAGGTGGAAGACTGAGAGTGATTTTTCCCCGTGCCAGGGCGAAAGTCCAACACTATTAGAGGTTTAGAGACCTGCGCCCCTCCGTCACAGTGCTCCCCATTGCTAGGATCCTGCACGACAGATGGACAGATGGTAAGCGATTGACGCGTCACACAGCTGATATTGACATCAGACACGGTGGTGGCGTGAACAACGGAGGAAGAGCCCCAAGAAGGGAAGCAGGGGGCAGGCGGCCTTGCAGAGGGAGAAGCAGGAATTGCATCCTGGCTGAATGCTCGGGGAACAGAGATGGACCGGGGGGCCGTGGGAAGGAGAGCAGGGGGGTGAAGCCGCCAAGGCCTGCCGACGAAGCCCTCCTCACCCCTTGCGGGTAAGAGCAGCGAGTGACCTTTCAAAGTGGGAAGAGGCGGACGTGTCAGTTCCTCTAGCTGCTCTTCAAGGCTGCCTTCTCAAATGCCACATCCTTTACCGCGCCTTCCCTGAGCTCATCCAAGCTGGAAAGAGTTCCCCCTCCAAAAGTCAAGAGACCTTGATGTGGGCCTATCTCGTGGCATTTACCAATTTCTGCTTAATCTTTTAAAAATGTTTATTTATTTATTTTGGAGATAGGCAGAGAGTGGGAGTGAGGAAAGGGCAGAGAAAGAGAAGGAGAGAAAGACAGAGAATCCCGAGCAGGCTCCACACTGTTGACACAGAGCCCAACACCGGGCTCCATCCCAGGAACCGGGAGATCGTGACCTGAGCCGAAATCAAGAGTCAGACACTGAACGTACTGAGCCACCCAGGCACGTCACCGATTTCTGCTTTAAATGAGAGTCCTTTGTAACGTAACTCTTTGCCCAGACACGCTGGGCCTGTCCTCACTTCCTGCATGCCTGCTGCTCGTCCCCCTGCCTGACACACCCCCTTACTGATAAACAAAGAGCAGACCAAAGTATGTTTGGATTATGCTTCTCTCCATGATTAAAATGGCATCTTGAGAATTAGAGTCGGCAGTTGTTCGATATGCCTCCCTCTGTTCTAAAGCCGTGTTTCTCCACCTCAGTGCTGTTGACACTTTGGAACAGGTAACCCTCTGCTGTGGGGCTGTTCTATGCACGAGCATGCTGGAGAGTTCCTGGCGTCTGGTTCC
Organism: Suricata suricatta; assembly: GCF_006229205.1. Taxonomy (NCBI): domain Eukaryota; kingdom Metazoa; phylum Chordata; class Mammalia; order Carnivora; family Herpestidae; genus Suricata; species Suricata suricatta. The sequence continues at coordinate 4,806,635 of NC_043716.1, forward strand.
CAGCTGCCAACAGCACCCAACTCTGGTGCGGCAACCAAAAATGTCTGCAGTCATTGCCAGACGTCTTCAGGGAACAAAATACCCCTCCGTTGGGGTCCACGGCCCTAGATGTTTGTTCCTTTTATCACCTCAACATTCACACTATAAGAACATTAATGGTTCATAACACACAGTATGTACAGACACACACACATGCACACACACACACGCATGAACACACACGTCAGGATCCATAAACATGATACACTCAGAGTCACGTAGCGTGACATATATAAATACACATGCACGTGTGAAAAATGCATCTGAAAGGAATTTCCAAAGCTAGGAAACCAAAGACATCTCTTCTAATTTTTTTAAATGTTTATTTATTTTTGAAAGAGAGGGAGAGAGAGAGACAGAGTGGAAGAGTGGCAGAGGAAGAGGGAGACACAAAATCCGAAACAGGCTCTAGGCTCTGAGCTGTCAGCCCAGAGCCCCACCCAAGGGTCGAACCCACAAACCATGAGATCATGACCTGAGTTGAAGTTGGGCACTTAACCGACTGAGCCACACAGGTGCCCCATCTCTTCTGACTTTTTAAAAACAAAGTCTTTATTATTGAGAGAAAAAAATCACCCACAAATTGGAGATAACATTCAATGAGATTTCTTTGACCTTTACAGAAATTCATGCACTTAGATCTTCAAAAGATCACAGGCATAGGTATAAACGCAGAAGGAGCTAAACATAGTACATGGAATATAAACCGATCAAAGGCAACAAGGTGTTTCCGGGCACAACGGTGAGAACACAGGGGTCTAATAAGCACCCTCCCCTCCATGCCCAGAGTCACTGAAATGGCCGATGTCCTGTAAGCAGAGAAACAGATCAGGATGTCTTATTTTTCTGCCTGCAAGAAAAGTGTATTACGGCTCTCAAATGTCTAAAAGCACTATCATTGTGGTTTCATTTAACATTTCCCCTCTTTTGGATCCATTTGCCTCCTCTCCAGATCTTTTCTCTCCCCACCAGTGAACTGTGTCATTTCCACGGTATAGCACACATGCAGGGGACACCCTTCATTTTGTTTGGGAGCTTTCATAGCCTAGAATGCCTCCTCTTATTAACTAATCAGTACCGTGCCTCCCCATTCCCGGGCCAGAGGGGCTGAAGGCATTGTGTATTTCCAAGTCCCGGCTGGGCATAGATGATGGATTTTCCCAGGGTTCTGGTGTACAGAACTCAGGCACAATCACTGGAAACTATGTCTTCTGACTCAAATAAGCAGCTTAAAATGGGGTCACCAATTCAAACAGAGCTGAGCATAAAAAGAGAGCCAATGCATAACCCCACTGAGGTCAGCCATGATGGGAGCCAACGAAAGAAGGGTATAGAATCCAGAAGAAGAAGCCTAAGGCAATTCGTATGCCCAGGGAAGTGCTAGAGGCAAGTACAAGAATCTGGGGTGGCTTTTTCTGTAGCAGGTGACAAGAGTGTGTTAGATTTAAAGGGGCAGTGCCATAAAATCAACCACAGTAATAGCAGGCAACTTAACTGAATTTGCGCCAATCAGACACACTCAAGTGAGACTTTGATTTGAAAGGGATTCAGGAGGCAGATGTGAATCATCTGTTTTACTTAGAAAAGTAAATGGCAGTAGCTTTCTAGACACGGCAAAGGTAATGGGTTCTGCCCCCTATTGCATATCCATAGTTGTTTCTGGAAATTTAGCCAAAAATGTGTTCACCAGCCTTTCCAAATATTTCCGAAGTGATTAATAAATTCCTTACTGCTTAAAGTAGTTATGGAAGGTAGTATGATCTATGGCTACAAACACAGAAAAATCCTTGGATTTTTAAAAATGTTTATTTTTGAAAGAGAGACAGAGCATGAGTGGAGGAAGGGCAGAGAGAGAAGGGGAGCCTGCTTCCAGGCTCCAGGCTCTGCACTGTCAGCACAGAGCCCAACGTGGGGCTTGAACTCACAGACAGGGAGATCATGACCTAAGCCAAAGTCATATGCTTAACCGACTGAGCCATGCAGGTGCCCCAGAAATTCAAGCTGTGTGTGTGTGTGTGTGTGTGTGTGTGTGTGTGTGTGTGTGTGTCCTGAAATAACACTCAACACAAACATGAATTTGGAGAAAAACACGATTGGTATTTGGGCTGTCATCCTTTGGCCAGCCGCCATTTTGAAACAGGGATGACTAACTTTATTATTTTTAATGGAGAATGTATACAGCAGGAGGTGAAAGCCTTAAACTAATTTGGGACATTCTCATTTCAGTGCACAATCAGTGTTGTACAGTACATGCCAATCCAGTGTTGTGGCAATGCAGAAGGACTGAAAAAAAATATGGATTTCCACTCACTTTCATTTTTATGCAAGTGAATTTTTAGTTAACACTGATTGCTTTATACTAGGAATGTATTTATATATATATACACAGATGTCACATACACACACATATACACATTTGCTATAATTACATAGTTGAGTTTTTAAGACAATCAAAAACTATATTACAGAAGGTTCATCTCAAAAATCAATCTTTCAAGAAACTGACTTGCAGATGAAGGACTCCAGAAAGTTCCTGGCCAGGATAGAGGTAAGGACAGTTACCAAGAAGTCGGAGCCTAGAGTTTGTGGTCTGGTTCTGAGAGCCTTTAGAAGATCAATAGTTAAAGTCTAGGGTACACAAAGCTGGGGTCGTGGGACCCCTCCCATTTTCAGTTGGGGCTTCAAAATACAGTAACCCTAGGGGCACCGGGGGGGGCTCAGATGGCTCAGAATCAGACTTCAGGTCAGGTCGTGATCTCACAGTCCATGAGTTTGATCCCCGTGTCAGGCTGTGTGCTGACAGCTCAGAGCCTGGAGCCTGCTTTGGATTCTGTGTCTCCCTCTCTCTCTCTGTCCTTCCCCTACTCATGCTCGGTCTCTCACTCAAAAATAAATAAACATTTAAAAAATCAATAAAGTTATAGATGATTACAATAATGCAATTAGAAAACGAGCTAATAGAGATTTAAATAATATTCCCCTCAGTAACTGAAGACTATACTCTCTCTCAAAAATGAATAAATATTAAAAAAATATATTAAATATCTAGAAAAAGTAAGTCCACACAAAAAGTAGATTAATGTTTGCCAGGGTTTGAGAGGGTGGGGGAATGGAGAGTGGTTGCTTACTGGGAACAGAGCTTCCTTAGAGGTAATGAAAATATTCTGGAACCAGTAGCGCTGACAGTCACGTAAAATCACGCATGCACTAAATATCACTATTGATCTATTTTATGTTATGTGCCCCCTTCCCTCCACACAAACTAGTCAGAGATACATTTTTTTGGCTTTTAAAAAAATTTATTTAGTTTAAGAGAGAGAGAGAGAGAGAGAGAGAGAGAGAGAGAGAGAGAGAGAATCCCAAGCAGGCAGACACCATGATGTCAGCCCAGAGCCTGAAGTGGGGCTCAAACTCACGAACCACGAGATCATGACCTGAGCCAAAGTTGAGTGCTTAACTGACTTAGTCTCTCAGGTGCCCCCCAGGGATGTACATATTTTAAGAAATTTGAAATAATAGGTTAAAAGCATAACAGGTTTAATCTCAACAAAGTAGAGGAAAGAAAAAAGAAATATAAAAACAGAAACCCATGAAATGGAAAACAGTTTACAAAAGAGGTTCAATAAAGCTATAAATCTGAGGCAGAGGAGGGAAACTAATAAGATTGATATGAGCCTAGTGAGACTGATCAGGGGAAAAAGAAAGAAGGCACAGCTATGCAATGTGAGGCATGAACTAGGACACATCCCCGGAGATCAGACAGACATCAGAAAGGAAGTAAGAGAACATTTTGAACATCCTTATGCCAACACATTTGAAATTTTAGATTAAATGGATCCAGAAACACTCCATTTGTCAAAAGTGACATAGGAGGAAGGAGAAAACCCAAATAGCCCAATAACTCTTAAGGAAAATGAAACCACAATTTAAACCATTCCCACAAATACAATTTCAGGAGCAAATAGCTTCAGTGACAAAGAACAATTTTATAGAGGGATGAAAACAGAGACGACTCCCTGGTTTGTTTTATGGGGTCAGATTCCTCAACACAGGTACCTAAGTCAGAGAAACTACTCGTTTGTGTGCAGGGAAGCAAAAATCCTAAAGAGGAAACTGTCAGCAAGCTGAATCTAGCAGCCTCCAGAAGGGATCATCTACTCATTCTGATTAAGTGGAGTTTATTCCAGGAATGCATGGTTTAATTAAACATTCAAAAGCCCATGTAATATAGCTGAATAAAGGAGAAAAATAACAAATACAGGGAAATCATTGACAAATTGAAACATCTGTTATTAAAAAAAAAAAAAAGGCAGGGCACCTGGTGGCTCAGTCAGTTGGGCATTGGACTTTGGCTCAGGTCTGATCTCTTTTTTTGTGAGTTCGAGCCCCTCTGCTCTGGGCTGTCAGCTGGCTTCGGATTCTGGGTCCCCCTCTGTCTCTGACCCCTCCCCCACTCACACTTTGTCTCTCTCTCTCAAAAATAAGTAAACATTAAAAAAAAAATTTTAAAGGCTTACCGAGGGGTGCCTGGGTGGCTCAGTCGGTTAAGCATCCGACTTCGGCATCCGATCTCGCGGTCTGTGGGTTCGAGCCCCACGTCGGGCTCTGTGCTGATGGCTCAGAGCCTGGAGCCTATTTTGGATTCTGTGCCTCCCTCTCTCTCTCTGCCTTACCCGCTCATGCTCTGTCTCTCTCTGTCTCTCAAAATAAAGACATAAAAAATGTTTTAAAAAAAAAGGCTTAGCAAGCTAGGAATGGGACAAGGCTGGCTTAAGCATACACACACACACACACACACACACACACACACACACCTATAGTAAATTTGATCTTTAATGAATTATTGAGAGTTTCCTTCTGAGATTAGAAATAATGCTTGGTATAAAATGAAAAAATGTTAGCATATTTACATCTTACATTAGCATCAAAAGCATGGGGTATCAAACACCAAGGATTCAATCTAACAGAAGTTGTACAAGACCTCACCGTACAAAGTGTAACTGGAAAGGGGCGCCGGGGTGGCTCAGGCAGTTCAGCCTCCCGTCCGGCACTTGGTCTCAGCTCAGATCATGAGATCAAGCCCCAGGTCGGGCTCCATGCTGAGTGAGGAGCCTGCTTGGGATTCTCTCTTTCTCTGTCCCTCTGTCCCTCTCTATCTCTCAAAATAGATAAATAAACTTAAAAAAATCATTTCAATACAAACAATAAAGTGGTTAGGGTCTGAAGAGCTTCAGACTGGCAATAAACAAATTTTCTTACAGCAGTTTTCATAATAAATTCATTTCCACAGTTCAAAATCTATGGTTATGGTGAACTAAGATGAACAAATTTGTGGATAAAAATGAACCAACTGTACAAAAGCCCTTGGAGTGTGCTTCCCCAAGGCCTTCTCCCAAGCTCTGCTATTTTTCCCTTTGATCATTGCAATTTTGCACACAGGACAGTTCAACTCCCTTTCCCAAGGGGCTAGGAAGGAGTGGGTAGGCCCCACCCTCAGGCTGAGCACCCCCTTCCCCAAGGAAGGTGCAGAGGGGTGGTCTGTTGAGGCAGGTTCATGAACTCCCTCCAGCAACTAGAAGCTGTTTTTGTGGGCTTACGTTCTAGAAGGAAAACAGGGGGAACACACAATGGGTAGGATGCCAGATGGAGATAAAGGCTGTGGAGGAGAAGGAAGTCCTAAGAAGCTACCCAACAGGGCAGGGGTCCCTACACCCCGGCAGCTGGTGAGTGGCCTGCGGGGCAGAGGGGAGGCAAACTTTGGGGGCTCCCTGGGCTTCGTTCAAGCTGTCAGGTGGGCCCAGACCTCAATGAGAAGCTCAGGGCAGAAGAACTTAAGAGGGGTCCCCGTGATCATCCTGGGGTCCCCGGGCGCCAACAGTGGGAAGGGCGTCGGGAACACGGGGAGAGCAGGAGTCAGCACCGCGGGGTATCGCGCTCATAGCAATGCCACCACCTATGTAGCCACAGGCTGGGATGCCTGGGGACAGAAGCAAGGATTTGAGGAAGCCGATGATTACTCCTTTCAAGTTGCTACCAGGTAATGCAAGCCGGGAAACCGACCTGAGCATCACTGCTTGAGATTTCTTAGAGCTTCCATTTCCTTCCAGCCCTCAGGAGACCTTGCCAAGGCTGCTGTTTTCTGTAAGGAAAGAGGAGAGCGCCTCACAACCTAATTTATTTGGAAACGAGCAGCTCAGCTCTGAGATCTGGGTTGTAGTGGGGCACCCCTGCTCAGAGGGGGGGTGTTCCTGTAGGCTTTCACTAACAGTGGCATGGGGTGCTAGGTGAGGGCCCCCCACATCCATGTTAACCAGTTCTGGGCCAATCAAAGGAAAGGAAAAACAGTTGTCAGGGTTTCTGGAAAAGTTGGTGCTGGGTAAGGGCTTTTGGGCAGAGGACGCGACTGTGGGTGTGAAACTCACCAGAACAAAGATGGCGGCCTCTGGTGACATCCGCCCAGCCTCCCAAACGCCCTGCCACCCAGAGATCATTCTTCTGGTTGGAGATGTTCATCTCCTCCCCAACTGCTGCTGCTTAAAAAAATGTTATTATAACAAGCACAATAAGATCCAAAAAGGAAATAGAAACGGGAAAGGAAATTCACCCAGAATTACACATCCTTTGTGTTCAGTTTCCAGCTTCCTTCCTACTGCCCCCCCTCACCCGCCGCCGCCATCCGTAAGCATGGAGCGTCCCCAGTCATAGGCACGGCAGACAGTTTTATTCGACCATCTTTCACTTAATAGCTGATCATTTTTTTTCCAAGGTATTGCAGTTTTTTTTTCTCATTATAATTTTAATGAGCATAGAATCGCCATGGAGCTGATGTTCTAGAAACCACTTGATGACTCCTTAATGAAACTGAGTCATCCTTCCCAGGTGCATCGCCAGACCCGCATCTTTGAAAAGCTTCCACAGGCAGCCAGGCTCAGAGAATGTGCCCTCCTCTGAACTCGTGAGCATTTTCTCTGGTCCTCAGCCTCCTGGGATGTGCTCCCTTGTTTTATTATTATTTTTATTAACACTTCTGTGCATAGAGGTGCTGTCCCTCTCTCTGGATTCTGATGGCCTTGAAAACCAAACTAAGTCGTGTCCACCTGCGTATCCCCACACCTCACAGAGCACCTGACATTTTATGCTCTTCATTAAAACTCATAATTAGCCATAGAGACAATGCCGTGGAAGGTGGAGTTCACTGCGGGCCAGGAAGACAAATCGACTTGGGAAGTTTGGCCAAAAAAAGAAGCTTATGTAGGGGCGCCTGGGTGGCTCAGTCAGTTAAGCATCGACTTTGGCTCAGGTCATGATTTCACTGTTCATAGGTTTAGGCCCCCCATTGGGCTCTGTGTTGACAACTCAGAGCCCGGAGCCTGCTTCCGATTCTGTGTCTCCTTCTCTCCCTGCCCTTAGCATGATCATACTCTGTCTGTCTTTCTCAAAAATAAATAAACGCTTTTAAAAAATTAAAAAGAAACTTATTCAAAATTTTAAAAAATTCTTAATGTTTTTTTTTTTATTTTTGAGAGAGAAAGATACAGCATGAGTGAGGGAGGAACAGTGAGAGAGGGAGACACAGAATCCGAAGCAGCTCCAGGCTCTGAGCTGTCAGCACGGAGCCCGAAGTGGGGCTCGAACTCACAAACCATGAGATCATGACCCGAGCCAAAGTCAGACTCTTAACCAACTGAGCCACCCAGGCACCCCTGGAGCTTATTTAAAATTAAACATTTACCTAAAAAACAATTAAATATACACCTAACTTAGGATCCAGGAATTCTACTCGTAGGGGTGAACCCTTGAGAAATAAAAGCACATGTTCACAAAAAATACCTGTACAAGAATGTTCTTATCAGTTTCCTTCAGAATAACCCCAAACAGGAAGACAAAACACATTTCCAGGACAGGGGAATGGCTGAACCATTTCTACTCAGCGGGAGAAAGGGGTGTGCTGTGGGGACCTGGGACACCTTGGATGGATCTCGATGACACCATGCCGAGGGCGGGAAGACAGACATAGGAGTGCCCAGAATGGCCAGAACTAACCCAAGTGATAGAAATGTTGCTACTCTGGGTGCTGATGAGCAGAGGAAGACCCCGATCATGAACTTGCAAAGCACCAGAGAGCAAGTGGCCTCCATTCAGAGCCTTTTAACTGGATTATGCCTCTCTTCCTTTGACCCAAGGGAAATGTGCCAACGTATCTATTGAACAACCCTCCTTGCTGCAGGGAGCCCGCCCAGCAAGAGCTCACTGACAGAATAACCGTGATTCTAGGTTCCTCTGGTACCCTCAGCACCCAGGAAGCTAGGGAGGGAAGTGGCATCATCAGGACCCTGAGATGGGAGCCGGCGGCTCACAGTGCCCTCCGGCCTCCAGAATTTCTACTGGATTCTCTCTATTGGCTTTTGGGATGTGGCAGGGTGGGAAGCACCAGGACAGGGCAGAGCATGGGCCAGTGAGCCCCCACCCCCGTCAGGGAACCCCAGGGCTTTGAGGGTAGAGGAGGGAAGGGACGTGGCTCTGCTCTTGGCACCCTGGTCCTGCCCTTCTTCAGTGAGTGTGTCTGCTTGCCGGGGGTGGAGTCTGGGACCTGGGACCCCACGCACAACAGTCTTGACCTGAGCGGGGGCTGTCAGTCAGTCAGGACCCAGCAGGTCGCGCTGCCTAAATTGAGACCCCCTGGAGGAACAGGACTGGTTTAGAGATTTTACCTAGAGCTGGATGTCAACTTTTCCAGTCCTGGGAAGTGGGTGGACAAAGAGGCTGAACAATACTTTTATCTTTCGTGTTTCACATGCAGACCCACCATTTCATCTAACGGAAACGCTTCTTCCTTTTTCTTTTTTAATTTGAGAGCGAGCAAGCAAGGGATAGGGGCAAAGGGAGAGAGAGAGAGACGGAGAGAGACACACACACATAGAAAATCTTAAGCAGTTCCCATGCCCAGTGTGGAGCCCAGTGCAGGGCTTGATCCCTCGATCCTGGGATCATGGACCTGAGCCAAAATCAAGAGTCAGATGCTTAGGGGCGTCTAGGTGGCTTAGTCCGTTAAGCATGCGACTCGGCTCAGGTCATGATTTCACAGTTCATGTGTTCGAGCCCCACGTCGGGCTCTGTGCTGGCACATTTGGATTTTGTGTCTACCTCTTTCTCTGCCCTTCTCCCGCTCATGCTCTGACTCTCTCTCAAAAATAAATAAACATTTAAAAGATTAATTTAAAAAAAAAGAGTCAGATGCTCAACACACTGAGCCACCCAGGTGCCCCCAGAAACACTCCTGTTTGGTGAGCCCTGGATTTTAGGGACAAGCAAGATCATCTAATGAAGGACGTCTGAAATTCAGGTTGCTTTGCAATGAGTTGGTCAGGACCTGGGACTTCCCCTCCCTCCACAGGGAGAATTTGCACCTGATCCCAGCTTCCTCCCAAGGTCCAGGTGCCAGCCAGCTGGCATTTCCCAGCTCCTCTGCAAACAGTCGACCCTGCTAAGCCCACATCTGGTTCCTAAGTCCGTAATGTTTATTTGCTGCCTGCAAAATCACTCCCAAGCTTGCCCTGCAAAATGAAAGAGCAGAAATGAGCTGAGGTCCCATTCCTAGTCCTTGACCCTGTGGTGCATTGGGCGAATCTCTACTGATCTCCATTCTGCTCAGTAGGATGACAGGAGAATGATGTCCTATGGGAGCTGCTGACACTTTTGCCCTTGAGTCTCAGCACGGACTGAGTGATACTCACTGTTCCCCCAAAGCTGCTGCAAATAGTTCACCACCAAGACACCAAGAGAGAGTCTCTCAAACATCGGAAGAAGTCCAAAAGATGGGCAGCCAAGGCGAATGGCAGCTATTCATTATGTTTCTAATGATCAGGGGCACCTGGGTGGCTCAGTCGGCTAAGCGTCGACTCTTGATTTTGACTCAGGTCACGATCTCATGGTTTGTGGGTTTGAGCCCTGCACCGGGCTCTGTGCTAACAGTTTAGAGCCTAGAGTCTGGTTTGGGTTCTGTGACTCCCTCTCTCTCTGCCCCTTCCTCACCTGTGCTCTATCTCTCTCTCTCTCAAAAATAAATAAACATTAAAAAATCAAATAAAAAGATTTATTATATCTATATATCCTGTTGACTTTGATTCTGTTCTATGTAAACTAATAAATTTTTTAAGGTTCATTATGAGAGATTATAACAATCACTCATGCAATTATGAAAGCCATGTCCAAATTCTGCTCAGTCAATGTGCCAGTTCAAGTGCAAGGGCTATCAAGCTGCTGCAGAACCAGGAAGAGCAGATGTCCCAGCTCAAAGGTGTCAGGGAAGAGAATTTTCTCTTACTTGCAAACAGGTCAGACTTTTTGTTCTATTCAGACCTTCAACTGATTGGATGAGGCCCACCCGCATCAGGGAGAGCCATCTGCTTTACTCAATCTACTGATTTAAATGTTCCTTCCATCCAAAAACAGCCTCCCAGAAACCTCCAGAATAATATCTGGGCACCATCACAGGTCCTTTCTCCCCACTAATACTGCCCGCCCAACACTGGCAGCCCCCTGCAGTTCTCCGTGACTCCTAAACTTCAGGCTGATGCTTTGTCTCTAAGTCAGGGAAATGGCTGTATGTGCAGCCCTGGTGCTGTAGTGTGCCTTCTCTCCGTCAACCCCCTTGGTGCCCAGAGGGCGGCCTGTTCGCCTCGGCCCCACGCTTCTCCCCATCTCCCTTCTGTGGAAACAGTACACAAACTGCCCAGCCTAACCCGCAAGGCCCTCGGGAGGAGCATCTCTGTGTCCAGGTTTGAAGACCGAGGTCCTGACTCCAGGTGGGGCATCCATTCCGCCACGACCGCCCGGAGCCTCCAGGACTGGAATCCAGCCCCGGTTCCCGGCCCCAGCCTTCTGCCGGCCCCTGTGCTGGGGGCCCAGCAGGCCTGCGCTCACAGCCTTGTAAGGAGGAACTGGTGGCTACCCCGGGAGCAATTACCAGAGCTCGGAAACATTGGCACGGATAAAATTAGATTTGACCTGAGAGATTGTACCAAACACCAGCTCAACTGCCTTTGATGTTCTGAATCCCATCAAGTTGCACATAGTTCTCTCTCCCTGGCTTTAAAGTCAGTCTCTTCATCAGAGAAATCAAAAAGAGCTGGGTTTTTTTTTGTTGTTGTTGTTGTTAAAATCTTGAGAACTCTTTCCCTGAAGGGGCTGGAACAGGCTGGTGGGCCAGGCGGCCGCTGGTTGAGGCGAGACTGCAGCCTTCGAGGTGGGGGCTCAGCCGACTTCTCACTGTGAAAGGTGCTGCCCAGAGCCAGAGAGGATTGGAAGATAGTGACCCCATAGTGATGGAGAGACTGAGGGCCAGAGAGGTCCCAAGACCTGTCCAGGAACCCTAAAGCTTTTAGTTCCGCCTGGGTTGCCTTGTCTTAGTACAAGAGGTGAGGGAAGCGTGCAAGGGAGGCCGGGCAGGAGGAGGACAGGAGGGCAGAGAGCAGGAGGAGGGCAGGAGGGCAGAGAGCAGGAGCAGAGAGCAAGTTCCCGGGAACCAGACCACATCTGTCCTGTTTACGGCCTCAGCCCCAGCGGCAGCTCTGTGTTTGACGTATAATAGATGCTCAGTAAACATTTGAGGAAGAAGGATGAGAGGGAGGAGGAAAGGAAGGAAGGAAGGAAGGAAAGGGGAGGGAAGAAGGAAGGAAGGAAGGAAGAAAGGAAGGAAGGAAGGAAGGAAGGAAGGAAGGAAGGAAGGAAGGAAGGAAAGGGGAGGGAAGAAGGAAGGAAGGAAGGAAGAAAGGAAGGAAGGGAGGGAGGGAGGGAAACAAATAAGATGTGATGTGACGGCAACCTTGCTCTGAGGTCATGGGCTTTTACCATCACTTCCTGACGCTTCTGCTGTTTTTTCTGAACTTCTGTTTTGGGGGGGGGGGGTTGAGGGGTTTGGTTGGCTTGTTTTTGTTTTCATGTTGGGGGCTTTTTCTTTGTCTTGTTCTGTCCAGGTGAAAGAGGCCGGGCTTGCCAGGGCTCCAGGTCCTGGATAAGAGCATGGTGATCGCTGCAGAATCGTTTTCGTCACTTACCCCCCAAGATCGCATATTGAGAACCAAGGTCAGAACCCAACCACAGAGGTTCGACCTCCGTCAAAGTGCAGGGAGTTCCATGTCGCTGCTCCTCCCCCTTCTCTTCCCTGACACCGTGTCCTCCTGTCCTCCCTGTTGCTTTGTGGGATTCTTTGGGCCCCAAGGGACGTCTTCGCCGGCTATCAGATTGGTCCCTCCATATCCAGATCTTCCATGAGCCAATCTGACTGAGAGACCCCAGCAGTATCATTCATTCACTCATTCGTGCCCTCTTGCATTTCTTCATGCACTCGGTCATCCAAGGAATATTTATGTGCACCACAACCTCAGCTGGGCAGTTCTAAAATGGATGGGACTCAGTCCCTGATCTCCAGGACTCACCACGAACATGGGAAACCAGCATGTCTAACGTTTCCTTCTCCTTGCTCTAGAATATATGGTGCGTAGGAGCAGGGGCCCCTCTGCCCGGGTCACGGCTCTATCACCGGCACAGAGCCTAGCAGACAGGACATGCTCAGAAAATATTTTTTGAATGAAGAAATGAGCAAAAGCTAGGGAGAGAGACAATGTGCATAAAGAAAGAAGATTTGGGGAAATCGTAAGTAAGATTATTTATCTGTGACCTCTGGGAACATGTCCCTATTTTGGCTCTCATACTCAAAGCAGTGACAGTCATTAGAAACAAAGGAAAGGGAGGAGCAGGTATGGTGTCTGGAAGGTAAGGAATGAAGGAGGGGGGATTGAAAGCTTCAGAGGGGGCAGGAATCCTTGCAATAAACCCGCAGTTGTGACATTAAATGGTTGCCTCTCTTAGGGTGCCTGGGGGACTCCATCGGTTATGCGTCCAACTTCAGCTCAGGTCATGATCTCACAGTTTGTGAGTTCAAGCCTCGCATCGGGCTCTGTGCTGACAGCTCAGAGCCTGGAGCCTGCTTCAGATTCTGTCTCCATCTCTCTCTGCCCCTCCCCCCATTCTGTCAAATATAAATAAAATTTTAAAAAGTAAATGATTGCCTCTCCTAACCCAGGAAGATAATGGGCATCACTTTGTGGAGGTCCTTCCCATAAAGCTGTAATCACCCAACAACAGGAAAATAACTCCCTAAGAGGTGTCCATGCTGTCGGTGACTCAGGAGTCCTCTCCAGCTGACCCAGGTGGGATGGCCACCACAGATGGTGTTAACGAGCCTGCAGTGACAAGCCACAGCTGCAGTCTGCCACCTCCCAGAAGCTCACTGTTGGCCACAGGTCGCTGATCCCTCCCCAGCAAAGGGCTGTGGTGTTCAATGGACTGTGTCACCTCGTCTGGTAGGCTCTGCAAGATGACAGTGGTTTTAGCACAGGGATGGATGCCTCTGATGCGGGAAGGGCAGGCACAGCCCGGACTCGCTGTTCTACCAAAGGGAAGAGCCGGACTTGCACTTGAGATTCCTGGTCTCAGGGCAGTCTTCCAAGTGCTCACCACACCCCTTCCCTGGCCTCAGAAAGAAAATCACAAGACCTAAAGGTGGACAGTTCTCTTAGCTTTCTGGGCTGGCTGGAGCTTAAAAGGTTGTAGAGTGGTTCCAACCCATAATTGCAACAACCTCCTATTGATTACTTCTGTGCTAGAGACATCTGGAAGCCCCTTACAGCATCACCTCATTGAGTTTCAGAGCATTTCTCTGTCATGGAGATGATACTATTTCCATTGCACATATGAAAACCTGAGAGATGGAGAGATTATGAAAATACTCCAGGTCTTTTAAAAATGTTTTAATATTTATTTATTTTTGAGAGACAAAGATAGAGCATGAGCAGGGGAGGGGCAGAGAGAGAGGGAGACAGAATCTGAAGCAGGCTCCAGGCTCTGAGCTGTTAGCACAGAGCCCCACTCGGGGTTCGAACCCACAAACTGTGAGATCATGACTTGAGCCAAAGCCAGACACTCACCCGATTGAGCCTCCCAGGCACCCCAAAAATATTCCAGGTCTTAAAGGCAGCAAGTGGCATAGCCCAAGTCTGTGAAATTTCAAGGTTGGCATATCTGTGAATTTCAACCCCTTCAAATACGTGCTAACCTGGGAACTGAAAACACGTAGCATCACTACCTGTCAACGCACCTACGTGTTTGGGGGAGGATTTCTAAAATTTGGTTCCTTTGTTCAAAAGAATAGTTCTGCTTCCTAACATGCAGACCTCAGTACATAAAACCAAAGATGCAAAGACATCTGTTGCTTCTAGCCTTGGGCAGAGTTGGTTTAGGAACTAGGTGCCAGGAAGGCGATCAGAACTGAGGTGTGGTCTCTTGACCAGAGAGGGCATCATCAAATTTCAAACAAACTCTATGAAATTCAACACAGATGTATTCCATCCAGGGCTTTCTAAACACAAAATTTCTCTGCATTAGTGGATGCAGCGATACCAAGGAAGGAAGGACGATGGGGTGAGCATTTCACTCCTGGGATGAGCAGAGAGTGAACTTGAGGTTGGTCCAGTTCAGCCGCACTTTAACTAAGAACATGGGGTTTTGCTTCGAAACCATCATCGTTGCTTTATTGGTCTAAACCACCATCATCTCCATCTCAGAGAGTTTCCAAGTGTCCCGGGCCATAGGAGCAGGAGAGTCCGCAGGGCGAGGTGGAGGAGGGCTGTCTGGAGGATCCAAGCGTGGCCAACATCCCTCCTAATCAACAGGCGGTGTTCTGGCGGCTCTCTGCGAGAATTACTCACTGCATGGCAAAGAGATGGAAATTCTCGGCTTCTTGGCACACGGGATGTTCTGTTCTCACTCTAATGGGAAGCAAAGAACTTCAGGTGGTGAATCAGCTCTCACATGCCACCCTGGTGCTGGGGACAGATGAGCACAAGAGGGCTGATCCCTTCTTAGCGGCTCAGCTCTTATCTGTTTGTCTCGATCCCTGGTATCTTGATCTGGTCTGAACTGTTCTACATATCTTTCTCTTTTTTTAAGTTTATTTTTATTTTGAGAAAGAAAGAGTGACAGAGAGAATCCCAAGCAGGCTCTTCTCTGTCAGCATGGAGCCCAACACGGGGCTTGAACTCACGAACCGTGAGATCATGATCTGAGCCCAAACCAAGAGTTGGACACTTAATTAGCTAAGCTGCTCAGTTCTGTGTATTCTTCTAAATATATTGGTCTTATATCCTGAATCCTGGCTTTAGAAATCCAAAAGCCAAGGGTGGCCCAGTCCATTAAGCATCCAACTCTTGGTTTTGGCTCAAGTTGTGATCTCACGGCTCATGAGATCGAGTCCCGTGGTGGGCTCTGCACTGAGAGCACAGTCTGCTTGCGATTCTCTGTCTCCTTCTCTCTGCTCCTCCCTTGCCCATACTCTCTCTCTCTCTCAAAAATAAATAAAGATTTAAAAAATAAAGAAATTCAAAAGTCAAAAATTTGGTGCCACTGTTCTGTTTCTGCTTTTACAACCTTCCCATGAAGAACCTCCGTTCCATGCATCTGGGCTGGAAATGCTTCTGTGTGTGTCTGCAATGGTCTTCCTAACATTTTTCCTCCTAATTAGCTATAAGTACTGCCAGTTATGGGCACATTATTGTCAACATTGTCAACTGCAGGCCTCCCCCACAGGGGACAGCCTCGTAAGCCTCAAGAACGAAGAGGCAGAAGATGGGTGCTTCTGGAAGGCAGGCCAGTTCTGAAGGTGAGGAAGGGACCACACTGGGGTTCTTCTTCCAGACTCACCATCCTGGTGGTTATTTCTCTTCCTCTCATGCTGAAGGCTGAGAGTGGAGGGATGCTCTGTGCTCCTTCCATGCTTCCCATCCCTGTGCAACGGACGGAGTAGGAATTGGCTCCTCAGTGGACACACGAGCAGAAGGAATGGGTACCACGTGTTTGGCAACAAAGGGACCATGGGGTCCCCTGGGAAGTCAAGAAGGGTGACGTGGGGGCATCCACCCAAAGGAGAGCAGATTTTCTATTTTCATTCCATCTCAAACCCCCTTGGTTCCAAATAGAAGGAAACCAAACCAAAACAAAACAAACCAAAACAAACAAAACAGGAGTTTAACTAGACAGACTATCATACTGTGTGCTGTTAACGATTTCTCTGGAGTAGACTAATATACACATGTGCGGACGGGTGCTCACTGGGGAATTGTTCATGCACAATTCAAAGGCCTTCTAATCAATCAACTGATCAACTCAAACGCCTTTAATGAGCACCTACTATCTGTCAGGTGGTTGTTGTGTTTAAGTGCCGTTGACCATGGGGGAATCCAGAGATGAATCTTTGGAAAGTGAGATTAAGATCTGAAGAACATGAAACAGTGAGCGGGAAAAACAGCCACCCATTTGGATTATAGGAAAATCACTGTGTTTACTAAATACACCCTGTGAGTCAGACACTGCATCCCATGGTTTACACGCATCATCTGGTTTAGTCAGAGAGTAGGAATTATTCTCAATTAGTAAATGATAAGACTGAAGTCGAAGAGGTTAAGAACTTTTTCCAAGGTTATGGGGTGCATGGGTGGCTCCGTCAGTTAAGCGTCCAACTTTGGCTCAAGTCATAATCTCACAGCTCATGAGTTCGAGCCCCGCATCAGGCTCTGTGCTGACAGCTCAGAGCTTGGAGCCTGCTTTGGATTCTCTCTCTCTCTCTCTCTCTCTGCCCTTCTCCCACTCGCAATCTCTCTCGCAAAAATGAATAAAACATTAAAAAAAAGATAGTAAGTAAAAGGAGAAGCCACTCAAAGCCAAGTCTACTTCCTTGTCCAAACCAAGTTCTTGTTTCTTCTACAGGACAGAGCTCCTTCTACAGGGGAGAGAGTCTCCCAGTGGGCTGAGTGGTCAGCCGTGTTAGGCTGATGTGTCATTATTAAAGACACACTGTTTCAGACTTTTAACTACAGAAAACAAGCTAACAGTCACTACAGGGGAGGAGGGCGATGGGGTAAAAAGTGATGAGGTGAAGGCGTGAGCTTGTCTTGAGAAGTACAGGTTGATGTATGGAATTCTGAATCACTATATTGCGCACCTGAAACACTGTACTTATCACTGACCTATCTGGAATTAAAATAAAAACTTAAGGGGTGCCTGGGTGGCTCGGTCAGTTATGGGTCCGACTCTTGATTTCAGCTCAGGTCATGATCTCACGGTCATGGAATCAAGCCATGCACTGGGCTCTGCACTAACAGTGTGGAGCCTGCTTGGGATTCTCTCTTCCCCTTTCTCTGCTCCTCCCCTGCTTGCATGTGCTCCCCCCCCAAATAAATACATAAACTTGAAAAATAAAAATAAATAAAAACATAAAAAAGACGCACTGCTTCAGGTTAAAGCAATATCTTTCACAAGACCATAATTTTTGGCCATATTATGATATGTTTGGTAGTTTTATTTACATCAATTAACATATTTGGCTCATACAAAGGAAGGAATCCTAACTACTTTATTAAAATTTTTTAAATTTTTTATTTATTTTGAAAGAGAGAGAGAGAGAGAGAGAGAGAGAGAGAGAGAGAGAAACAGTGCAAGCAGTGGCGGAGCAGAGAGAGAGGGAGACCCAGAATCTGAAGCAGGCTCCAGGCTGTGAGCTGTCAGCACAGAGCCTGGCATGGGGCTTGAACTCACGGACCATGAGATCATGACCTGAGCCGAAGTTGCAGCCTTAACCAACCAAATCACCCAGGCGCCGGAGCGGTGGGACCTTTACAGCCTGGAAAGCTATGGCAACAAACCTTGTGATTCTTCTTCTCTGCCACTCCCTCAGCCCCAATTCTGCTTAGAATTCCTTACTAACCAAAGCCCCGGACCACCTGTTTCCTGCACCTTGTCACTTCCTCACACAGTCAGTGTCTCTTTGTGCCAACAGCATAAATGCTGCCTGCCTTGGCCATTTCTTCACATCTCAATACCAAGATTGGGCCTCCGCACATGCTCACACAGTGAAGATTTGGTTTTCTTCCTGTTAGCCCATTTCATGTAAATTTAATTCTTCATCCACCTGGATGACCTTGAAGGTAGTACTACCAAAAAAAAAACCAAAAACAAAAACAAAAAAAAAAACCCCAAAAAACAAATTCTCCATAAAGTAACACGCTGGTATTTTTGTTGCCCAGTAGAAGTGTTCCTAGTGGAAATACTCTGTTTATTTAAAACTTCTCTCGAGGCTGGTCTCTCTAGTGTTTGCAGTGCTCCTGCACTATCAGTAAGAAAATAAAAAGCAGACCAAGACATGGTGGCAGAGGAGAAATAGCAGTTGACAGACTCTGGAAATGGCCATAAATGTAATAGGATACACAGCCTCACCAGTCGTGAAATAAATGCAAACTAAAAACTGACATTCTTCGGTTATTGGATTCTCTAATTCTAAAGATACTGAAAATATCCAATATTGGGGCACCTGCGTGGCTCAGTCACTTAAGCGTCTGACTCTGGGTTTTGCTCAGGTCATCATTTCCCAGGATGTGGGTTCAAGCCCTGCAGTGTCAGAGTGGAGCCTGCTTGGGATTCTCTCTCCCTCTCTCTCTCTCTCTGCCCCTCCCTCCCCTCTCTCTCTGTCTCTCTCAAAATCAGTAAATAAACTTAAAAAAAGAAAAGAGGGACAACTGAGAGGCTCAGTCAATTGGGCATCCAACTTCAGCTCATGTCATGATCTCACAGTTTGAGTCCCGAGTCAGGCTCGGTGCTGACAGCTCAGAGCCTGGGGCCTGCTTTGAATTCTGTATCTCCCTCTCTCTGACCCTCCCCTGCTCACACTGTCTCTCTCTGTCTCTCAAAAAAAAAAAAAAAGCATAAGAATTAAAAGAAAAGAAATAAACTCCCCAATATTGTCCAAACAGGCAATTTTGTACATTGTTGGTAAGAATGGCACTGAAATATCTCCCTCGAAGGAAATGGATGTTAAGATTTAAAATGTTCATTTTTCAACATTTAAAATATGTGAGGGGATGCCTGGGGGGCTCCGTCAGTTAAGTGTCCAACTTCGGCTCAGGTCATGATCTCCCAGTTCAGTTGTTCGAGCCCTGCGTCGGGCTCTGTGCTGACAGCTCAAAGCCTGGAGCCTGCTTCCAATTCTGTGTCTCCCTCTTTCTGTTCCTCCCCTTCTCACATTCTCTCTCTTGAAAATAAATAAAGATTAGAAAAGAATTTAAAAACCATGAGCCTTTTGAACCTGTAGATCCTATAAAAATACTCCAGGAAGTGCGAAAAGACACAGATAAAAGGATATTCCTTGCAGGTTTGTATATGATAGAAAAATGGAAAGAAACATAAATACAGAGCAATTGGAAACATTTAAAAATAAATAACAGTGTTGCCATATCATGTTGCTAAAAAACAACCAGGATATGGGAGAATGTACAGTATAATTCAATTTTGTAAAAAATAAATGTACACAAAACAAATATATATACACGCTGCATGCTATATATATATTATGCTGTACATATATACATATATATATATATCGAGAGAGAGAGAGAGTTTTTAGATTTTGACAGTATTTATAGTACCGGTACAATCAGGAAAGGCGATAAAGAATTTCTAATACTACAGGAATATACACCAAATGCTACAAACGTTATGTCTAAGTGATGGGAATTTGGAAGTTTTAAACATTTTTCTTCATTATGTACTCTCCAAAATTGTCTGCCATGAGTATCTACTCCTTTTCATATCAGAAAAAAATTAGGTGGGAATTTAAATAATAAATATATACAATTTGAACTACAGCATATGATAAAAATCGCGTCTCAAATATGGATGGCTTAAAGCTTCAAAGGATAAACACCTAGAAGTTAATGGCGATTAAATGGATGGTCGGATGAGAGGAGGCTCTTCCTTCCTTCTGCTCATTTGCAATCAGCAGCTGAGCGATGGGAAGATCAGTGGCTGGAATGACAGTGAGTTTATCATTATTGTAATTGATGTGCTCATTAGTACCTGAGTTTTCTCTCCCCTGCTTTCCGTTGTGCCTGTTACTTCCACACAGCAATGTTAATTACGGTGCTGTAACACTAGGATGATTGGTTAGGAGGGTTTCCAAAGGCGTCATGGAGATGCATGCCAGCAGAATAAAAAGGGGTCTGTAGAGTTCATTTTGTCCTGCCTCACGACTTAAGACAAGCAGATTTCTGGACCATTCAGCACATACAGCGATCAGTGCTTCTCCCAAAGATGCCCAAGAAAATGGCTGACTTGTGCACCGACATTCCAGCAACTGCCTGCCCGTAATTCAGCCTCACAACCCAACTGGTCAAGTAACCCACGCCACGGTGTCCTTCTCTTTCATAAACAAAACTAATCAATGGTTGTGGGTCGGTACTCTCTGGAACAGAATGTAAAATGTCAGAGTTTACCCTTGGAGGGAAATATCTAAATGAGGGGGTGCAGCTGGTGGATGGCCCCAGTGTCAAGTCCCCTCATCTTTACAAGAACCTCTGATTCTACTTCCCAGTGTCACCACCACTGCCATGCTGCCCCTCAAGAATATATGGGTCCTTTTATAATGGCCGGAGCAGAAATAGATGCCTTTGTTCTGGTTCCTTGCACAGAATTTTCCAGAAGACTTTTCAAAACAGTAATACAGTGGTATAAGCAATGGCAAGACCACAGGCCACAAGGATATACTGACATGTTACCTGTGGTTACATGTACGAGGTCAAAATATACATTATTATTGACCAAGTTTTTAATTTTTTAAAAAAAAATTTTAAAGTTTTTATTTTGAAAATATTTTATGTTTATTTCTGAGAGAGAGAGAAAGAGAGAGAAAGCAAGGATGTGAGCTGGGGAGGGGCAGAGAGAGAGGGAGACACAGGATCTGAAGCAGGCTCCAGGCTCCGAGCTGTCAGCACAGAGCCTGATGCGGGGCTCGAACTCATGAACCATGAGATCATGACCTGAGCTGAAGTCAGACACTTAACCAACTGAGCCACCCAGGTGCCCCTATTTATTTATTTTGAGAGAGAGAGAGAGAGACAGAGAGAGAAGAGAGAGAGAGGGGGAACCCCAAGCAGACTCCACACTATCAGTGCAGAGCCAGACTCAGGGCTCAAACTCACGAACCGTGAAATTATGACCTGAGTCAAAATACAAGAGTTGAATGGCTTAACTGACTGAGCCACCCAGGCACCCTTTCTCTATGTTTTTAAAAATAAGGCATATACAATTTTCCTGTGCAGTGAGCCTTTTACTATGTATATACAATTCTCTCATTTCAGGAAGATTTTCTTCTACTATATCCTTGATGATCGATTTTAGTTAAAGTGTATCGTTCTGCACTCCCAGAAGACTATCTGTCAGCTGATTTGACATTCTCTGCTCTCATTTATTCTTTTCTGCTAGTTGGAATGTTTCCCCATCTTCCTCTATATCTTTGGGGAACTTTTCTAATTTGTTCTCTGTGTCACTTACATGATATTTTTTTTTTCTGCAGGATCAGTGCAATTTTTTTCCCTAACTGCTATAGAAATACTAGCTTTATTGCCACAGGCTTTCATCTCTTTTTTCATCTTATCCTGCTGTCTCTTTATTTAGTTCATCCTCCTGTTAAATTTTTTTTCAATGTTCATTTATTTTTGAGAGAGAGACAGAGAGACAGAGAGCGAGCAGGGGAGGGGAGAGAGAGAGAGGGAGATACGGAATTCAAAGCAGGCTCCAGGCTCTGAGCTGTCAGCACAGAGCCCAATGTGGGGCTGGAACTCCCAAACCACGAGATCATGACTTGAGCCAAAACCAAGAGTCAGAGGCTTGACTGAGTGAACCACCCAGGCGTCCAGCTCAATCTCTCTTTAAAGAGATTTTTATTACATGTCAGAGAAACACTATTTGTTCTCTCGAAAGTGCCAGATCACTTCCTAATACTCTGTGCTTTGTTCTCAAACAGAATTTTCATATAGAGTTTCTTCTTTTGTCTTTGGCTTGGTGTTACCTCCCTCGTCTTCACTTTCTCACACGTGGGCACCTGAATACAACCTCAAGGCCTTGGTGCCGCCTTCTGTCCGCCTAGAGGAAGATCCAATCCCTGCTCAGATCTGTGGCTATGGCATGAGCAAACAGGTATGGTCCCCCACCTCACCCACCCTGGGACACAAGAAGCCAGTGGGGAGCAGAGCAGGCTGCTTGATGCTGACAGAGGACATGGAGCAGGGCTCGGGTCCTGGACAATGAGAAGTGTCCAGAGTGCAACAGGGGTGCCTTTGATCCAAGTTTGATCTTCTTTGCAAATTCAGCTCTGGGTTAGCATTAGCCAGTCCCCTTCCTTTGAGATCCCAGCATCTCCCATAAACGTAAGATGTGATGGGGCTCCTGGGTGGCTCAGGCCATTGAGCGAGCATCCGACTGCGGCTCATGTCATGATCTCAAGGTTCGTGAGTCTGAGCCCCACATCGGGCTCACTGCTGTCAGCACAGAGCCCGCTTCAGATCCTCTGTCCCCCTGTCTCTCTTTGCCCCTCCCCTGCTCATGCTTTCTGTCTCAAAAATAAATAAACATTAAAAAACTATGACAAGAAAGACCTTTATGAGCTGTGAATAAGGGTGAGGAGGAAAAGATGAGGCTTTTGTGGTCAAATATATTTAGGAAAGAGGATTAAATGAAGGGTTAAAAAGAACACCATGGCGCACCTGGGTGGCTCAGTCGGTTAAGCGTCTGATTTCAGCTCAGGTCATGATCTCATGGTTTGTGGGTTTGAGCCCCGCATCAGCTCTGTGCTGACCGCTCAGAGCCTGGAGCCTGCTTCAGATCCTGTGTCTCCCTCTCTCTCTGACCCTCCCCACTTGTGCCCTGTCTCTCTCAGTCTTTCAAAAATAAATAAACCTAAAAAAAAAAAAAAAAGACACCATAGGCCCCAAATGGCTTCACTTAGGTTAAGGCCCCAAGTCAGTAAAGCAAGACTTAATACCTAACCCAACTCACTTTCAACTCCCCAGAAATGTAGCCTTAAGCAGTCAGTCAGGAAATTTCTGGCCAGCACCAATAAGATAATCTGTCACCTGGGCCCTTCTTTACCTCCAAAGGGAGATGAGCTAATCCACCTGCTAAAACCCCTTTTCCCCAAATGAAGATGATCTTGCTGAAATAATCATTTTTTCTGTTTATTCTTCCTAAAAACCTTTCCCCGTCTGCAGCCTTTGGGGCTCCCCTCTACTTGCTAGATGAGATATGCCTCATTTTAAGTAATTCATCAAGCCAGTCAGAGCTCTAAAATGTATGCAGTTTCAGGGCGCTTGGGGGGTTCAGACCATTAAGCATCTGACTTTGGCTCAGGTCATGATCTCGCAGTTTGTGGGTTCAAGCCCTGTGTCGGGCTCTGTGCTGACAGCTCAGAGCCTGGAGCCTGCTTCAGATTCCGTGTCTCCCTCTCTCTCTGCCTCTCTTCTGTTCGTGCTCTGTCTCTCTTTCTTTCAAAAATAAACATTAAAAAAAATCAAAATGTTTGCAGTTGCATTTCTGTTATTTAACAAAAGTTTAAGAGGTTTGCATATTGCGTCCATATCCAGGCACTCCAATGTACTGAGGGCATCCTGAGCAACATTTCACAGACTCCACGGACAACATGAGGGAGTCTCTTATTGGACCGACATTTCCTGGAAGACACTTTAAAAAACACTGTTTCTCAGGCTAGTTACCAGCGGGTTACATGGCGCCAACACCAGCAGGCTCTCTAGAAAAGCCTAGAAGTATCTGAGGCGTGTCTAAGCCAGGACCAGCTGTGCAAAATCTCACCAGCAGGGACCTCAGCCAGACGCAAGGCCCCGAGTCTGCTTTCCTTGTCACTCGACTCTGGCAGCACATGGCCAAGAAGCCAAGTGTATTTACTGTTCTGTCTGAGGAAGCCATAGCACGAAGATGTTCTCTTGACTTGAGACGGCACATAGTTCCTCACAAAATTCAGAGGATTAGACTTGAAAAGAATAAGGAGCTTACTGACTCCAGTACCTTTGATCTTGGGGTGCCTGGGCGGCTCAGTCGGTTAAGGGTCCAATGCTTGATTTTGGCTCAGGTCATGATCTCACGGTTCGTGAGTTCTAACCCCGTGTTGGGCTCTGCACCAATGATACAGAGCCTGCTCAGGATTCTCTCTCTCCCTCCCTCTGTCCCTCCCCTGCTTGTTCTCTCTCTTTGTTTCTCTTTCAAAATAAATACAAAAATTGAAATACTTTTGATCTATAAATGAGGAGACAGTCTAAAGGGCAAAGAAGACTGTTACAGGTCACCCCAAAGGGCAGTGCTGAGTCTGGGACCCTCATTCCCAGCACTCTTTCCGTGAAATCATGATGCCTAGTATACGGCTAAACAAAGGTGAGTGTGGAAATTTAAGGCCAAACAGCTAAATAAGAGTACTTTATTCGAAGTATGTGACTCAGCATTCTAAACTCAAAATTTAAGCTTTGTTCATCTTCCAATTTAGGCAGAGAAAATTAAATTATCCATTCATTCATTCATTCATTCATTCATTCATTCCTTCATTCATTCAAGTGTCTATGGGGCATCTACAATCTACCAGGAACTGTATTAAAGGCTTGAGTATAATGGCAAAAATATCTGACATCATCCCAAGCTTGCATTTTGATGGCGAAGACAGACATTATCAAAATAATTACAGAATCAAATGCCAGGTGGGGCGCCTGGGTGGCTCAGTCAGTTAACAGTCCAACTTCAGTCTGAGCTGTGCTGACAGCTCAGAGCCTGAAGCCTGCTTCGGATTCTGTGTCTCCCCCTCTTTCTCTACCCCTCTCCACTCCTTACACTCTGTTTCCCTTTCTCAAAAGTCAATAAACATAAAAAAAATTTTTTTAAAGAAATGAATACCAGGTTGTTTCTGACAAGAATCATAGACAGCTGAAGAGTACTAATGGCTAGGATGAATATAATTAATACCTAACCATAAATACAAAGAGTCAAGAGGACTAAAAATAGGACTTTTTTGGACCTCGAATCCCATTGGCTGGAAAGCTAGAAGAAGAAATCAAAACAGACACATCATGCTCCATTCTTTGAAAAAGGCTGGGACAGACCCAACCCACAGCCACGACTCCAGACTAATCACCTAGCTGGTACACCGGGGTGGGGGGGGGGTCTCTCTTACTTCAGCACCACAACTTTGTGGGAGAGTGACAACATGCATTTATCATCGTGAACCCGAGTTGAATCTCACCACCAAGCCGGTGGGCATGTTACAGAGATGCTCAACAAGTATTGTCCAACAGTCTACATCACGCACACGGATTATACACCATAGTGTGCCGTGTGTGGGGAAGAGAATTCAGGCCAAGAGAACGGAAGCCCTTGCCGGGCAGGGCTGGACAATGGAGCTCAGGCCACACCTAAGAGAAGGTCCTTATTTCCCTTCCCAGTCAGAGTGACGGCAGATCTTCCAGGGGGCCTTGTCAGCATCGCACGGCATTGTGAACTACAGAACCACTGGGGAGGCAGCCTACCCCCAAGGGCTTCCCCACTTTGCGCCGAGTGACACTGGCCAAACCCTGGGACTGCGTAGGGTCCCCGTGCTTTCCTTCTTAAAAGTCCCCATGAAAGGGGCGCCTGGATGGCTCAGTCGGTTGAGCGTCTGACTCCTGATCTCAGCTCAGGTCTTGATCTCGGGGTTGTGAGTTCAAGCCCTGCATTGGGCTCCGCATTGTGCTCTATGCTGGGTGTGAAGCCTACTAACTAACTAACTAACTAACTAACTAAATAAGTAAGTAAGTAAAAATAAGAAAATAAAGGTCCCCACTTGAAAACTAAATAAGATTGTGAATTTTAAGCCTGGCTCATAAGAGTTCAATACACAGGAATCCCTCCTTTCCACCTGCCTTCTGCTTCCTAAGTGAGGTTCCTTCCTATCTCCGTCACTAAGCACCAGCCCCTAAGCTATCTGGGTCTCAGTGGCATCATCTGTGAAATCAAAGAGGAGGCCAAGAGGCGATTGTCAGGGGTTCCTTGTAATTCGACCATTTTCGGATCCTATCATCTTTAACAGCTGCACGGCCCAGAGAAGGCACAGGAGACACTGGGACTGCAGGGGTGAGTTCCATGAGGCTCCCGGGCATCCACCGTGGCCTCCGCAAAGGCAAGAAAAATAAATAAGGAGGAGAAGGCGTACAAGCCTGCCAACAAGCCCCGCTCAGTTGGGAGGCGCTCGGCTGGAAATCCGCATTTCATCAGTACCTTCATTTACAGCAGAGAAGTTGCTATTTGCAGTAATGTTGGTAACTGCCGGCTGGAATTCAGAGGCTCCTGGTGTGACCCATCACCGAACTACCAATTTTCACTTTGCAAGTCAGAATGACCCCTCTGGGGCTCTGTGTGCTGGAGGGGAGGGAGGTACGGGTGTTTGCTGGGACCAGTCCGGGCACACAGTCTGTAGGGGCATCAATGGCTATGGCCGGCTTGCAGTTTTGGCCACTTGCAAGCTATTCACACCACAAACACACAGCTTTTCTCCCTCTGGAAGCCCTCGGCAGCCCACCCATCGCTCCTAGAGTCAGAAGGAAGAGGGGCGCCTGGGGGACTCCGTCAGTTAAGCATCCAACTTCGGCTCAGGGCATGATCTCACAGTTCGTGGGTTCGAGCCCCATGTCGGGCTCTGTGCTGGCAGCTCAGAGCCTGGAGCCTGCTTCCCATTCTGTGTGTCCCTCACTCTGACTCTCCCCTGCTCACGCTGTCTCTCTCTCTCTCAAAAATAAATAAACAGTAAAAAAAGTGGGGGGGGGGAGAGGAAGACTCAGCTATTTGGAGCAGCACACAGAACAGGTGGCCCAGGAGTCCAGGTGTTAGACCGAGACCCGTCACAAGCCAGCCAGTTGTGCAGACCTAGCAGTCGCTTCCTCTCTCTTGGATGCAGCATATGCAGGGGTTCAAGGGTCCAGGTCAGACAGAGTGGCCTTGACCCCGTTTGCATCTCTAACATTCTAATTCTGTTATTCTTGACCAGGAAGGGTGGAGAAAAGGAGGAGGTGGCAAGCAGGGCGGGGGGCGAGGGTGAGGAGAAATGAGGCAGACTGCCACGGGAAAGAGGGAAACTCAGATCTGCAGAGTGTCCCTCGTGGAGCTGGAAGGGATCTCAGTGGTGATCCTGATGGCCATCAGGATCACGAGCGACTGCAGTTCAAGGGCAGAATCCTGCAGGTGAGTCAGGAAGGCTCCCGCTCAATGCCCCACTCTCCAGGACTGAAAAGACCCCCACCCTGTGAGTTCTGAGTTCTGGGGAGGATGGGGAGGCGCTCAGACTGTGAGCCTGGCCACCTGGCATTGAGGTATCCAGGGCAATGCAAGGGACCCCCAGTCAAGGTTACCCCAAAGAGGTGGGTCCTGAGCATCGACCCCCATGGGCTCCGAGGATGCACCCCCAGTGTCGGCACCCCTAGTCACTCTGTACCATCGAGTGACTGACTCCCAGATACTTCATTAACCCTGGAGGGCCATGGGCTAAAGACTTCGTAGGGGCCAAGGGCAGGCTGCCCAAGATGTGCCACCTTGGCATGACAATTATTTTGAGTTAAAAAGTGGAGGCACCTGAATGGCTCAGTTAGTTAAGCGTCCAACTCTTGATTTTGGCTCAGATCATGATCTCATGGTTTGTGAGATCAAGACCTGCAGGGGTTCTGTGCCAACAGTGCAGAGTCTGCTTGGGATTCTCTCTCCCCTTCTCTGCTCTTCCCTTGCTCATGCTCTTGCTTTCAAAAATAAAACAAATAGGGGGGCCTGAGGGGCTCAGTTGGTTAAGCCTCTGACTTCAGCTCAGGTCATGATCTCACAGTTTGTGGGTTCGAGTCCCACGTTGTGCTCTGTGCTGACTGCTCAGAGCCTGGAGCCTGCTTTGGATTCTGTGTCTTCCTCTCTCTCTGCCCCTCCCCTGTCTCATGCTGTCTCTCTCTGTCTCAAAAATAAATAAAACATTAAAATTTTTGATAAAATAAAATAAATAAACATTTAAAAAAAGCAGCCAGTCTTTACCTCCCCTGTAACTACCTAAAAGAATTTAGATAGAAGATGCACTATAGGAGGAGAGCTATCACCATAGAGAGCTAGTTTATGATATGAACAATGTAAGGTTGACAGAGAGGGACACCTGGCAAAGTGTCCTGTCGGTTCTCTATGCCCCATTTTTTCTCAGTGGCTCAGCAAACATCTATTTGCCAAACCTTTAACTCTCTTTCATCTCCTGTGAATTATACCCCTTCCCTTAGAAGCCCCAGATTCCCACCCACTCTCCTTAGATCAGAAGGACATACACCCCTCATTCTGCCTGACTGTCTTTGGCATTTCCATGTCTGGATCCCACATATGTACAGAATCGAGTCTGATTTCCTCCTGTCACTCTGTCTCATGTGACTTTGATTCTTAGTCCAGCTAGAAGGACTTAAAAGAGGAAATGCTTCCTCCCCATCACCTTCTTGTCCTCTTGAGACTTTCTTGGCTACCCTGTTCCGTTATTCTCACCTGGCTTTGTCCAAAACCCTCCTAACAGCCATTGTTATTAGCTCAGTGCCTGCCCCTGCTGTGTGCTGGTCTCTGATTCTGTATCCGCATCCCTTTGTCTTTAAATTGAACTGGCTTGCCTTTTTTCCAGAAGTTAGAACTCTTTGGGTCTAACCTGGACAACCAGCTTCATCAATTCCTCGTACCTGGCATGGGACACCCCACCGGTAGCAGATTATGAGGAATCCACTCCGAGTCATCACTTAAGGACTCATCTGCTATGCTCAGATTATGATTATGAGATCGAGAATGGTGGGGGTAGAGGGGAGGATTAGGTAATTGTGAGAGAGGAAAGATAATTTTCCCTCTATTTCTTCTAGGTTCTTGGCTAAGATTCCCTCCTCCCATTAATAAAAGACAAAGTAACAGGAGAAAAACAAGCAGAAGTTTAATAACATGTAAAGTTCCTGCAGGCATGGGAAAGACCTAGAAAAAGCAAGTAAGTCTTGGAACTGGCCCAAGCCAATCTTTAAATATCAGCTAAAGACAAAAAATGTCTGATGGTGGGAAGCCAGCTATGGGAGGCTATCAAGAAAAGCCCCATAAACAAGGGAAAGGCTGCTGTGCAGATGTACGTCTTTGCCTTCCGCATCAGCAAGAGTTTCTAGAGGTTTAGTCATCCTTCTATTTCTGGACCAGAAAGGGAGACACCATCACAGATGGAAATATCCCTTATAAATGTAAAAGTCTTGTGCAAGGGCAAATTCTTCTTGGCTTTCAAGAGTTCTTCCTATGTCTTCTGTTTCTTAAAAGTGACAATACTTTTTTCCCCATTTTTTAAGGTCTTATTATTTTTAAGTCATCTCTACATCCGACGTGGGGCTCGAACTTACAACTTTGAGATCAAGAGGACCGTGCACCACCGACTGAGCCAGCCAGGACCCCCGGCATAACACTTTCACTACCTAAAGTAATTTATGCCAAAGAGGCATATTCTGGGATGGCAATTCTGCTCCCCTTAATCATCGATTCAAAGACAATTTCTGAGGATGCCTGGCTGGCTCAGTTGGTAGAGCAGGTGATTCTTGATCTTGAAGTTGTAAATTTGAACCTCATGTTTGGTGTAGAGATTAATTAAAATAAAAGAAAGACAATTGTGGGAAGAAATCAGGTTCAAATCTTCTCAGAGAGTTAATAGCATTTAAATTTTTTGTTTTTACTTGTTGCAAACCATTGTAATGTCTTGCAAAGGCCTGGAAGTGATTTGGGATTGAGTTGTTGCAAGAGAAACCCAAATTCAAAACAAGATAATCCTAGAAGCTGAAATAGATGAGGTCCTACTGGTTTGTGGTGTCTGGATTATGTGAGGGACAACAGAATAGGGGGGAGTGGAGATGAATCACAGAACAATGAGCAAGAAAAACCAGTGTGAGCCCAAAAACGAAGGTGAGAATTGGGTTGGCTATCTCTGAAAAGATTCCCACTGGAAGGATTTTTAAGTCATGCCCAGCAATTGCAGAAAGCACAAGTACACCTCCAAGGAAATCTGTGGTATTGGAAAAGGATTTACAGTAAATCCATATTTTTGGATGAGGCAAACAATAGCAGTTGCATTAGGTGGAAATTGAGAACACTTGCATTAGTAAGAGCATAATAGGGGCACCTGGGTGGCTCAGTCGGTTGAGCGTCCAGCTTCGGCTCAGGTCATGATCTCATGGTTCGTGGGTTTGAGCCCCATGTCAGGCTCTGTGCAGACCGCTAGCTCAGAGCCTGGAGTCTGCTTCAGATTCTGTGTCTCTTTCTCTCTCTGCCCTTCCCCTGTTCATGCTCTCTCTCTGTCTCTCAAAATTCTCCAAGCCTGTCTTTGGAGCATATTTGTAGGGTTGGAAATCTAGTGTCAAGAGTCCATGAGGCAGAAGGGCTGGCCAGGATCCTTGGGACACAAAGCACGGCAGTCTATTGGCTGGGGCCCCCCACTTGCCCATCTGCCGACCACGGCTGGTCACCACGTTCACCAGAGGGACAGAGAAGACACAGCTCACCCGTTTTGGTTTTTGAATGCCCTGCAGGTTTCAGACTGATAAGAGCTGGCACCTACCCACTATCTCTTTAAAAACTGCTGAATTTTGGGGTGCCTGGGTGGCTCAGTCGGCTGAGCATCCGGCTTCAGCTCAGGTCATGATCTCATGGTTCGTGGGTTTGAGCCCCATGTCAGGCTCTGTGCAGACCGCTAGCTCAGAGCCTGGAGTCTGCTTCAGATTCTGTGTCTCTTTCTCTCTCTGCCCTTCCCCTGTTCATGCTCTCTCTCTGTCTCTCAAAAAATAAATCTAAAACAAATTTTTTTTAGAAGAGCATAATATTTGGTTTGCATGCAGCCATACTCTCCAATATTACTTCAAAATTTATGTGTAAATACAGTCGTGTATTTATCTGTATATATTGTTATATTAATAGCTCATTTTTATAGATTTGGGAGCTCTGGCATTTTGGCCTAGAGTATCTCTACGTTTTCCATGCTTGGGGGAAACACAAGAGTGAACGGCTTGTGCCCTTAAATCACATGGTCGTGGCTGCCAGGGACATCAACCAACAAGGCCCTAAGTAGGATTCTGAGGATGGTGAGGTTGCGGAGCTCAGCATCAGAAGCAGCTGAAATGCTTGTTAAAAATATGCTTTCCCAGGACCCCCCAAAGGTGTTCAAATCTTGGACAGAAACCTGGAAGTCAGGATCACTAGGGAGAAGGACCCAAGAATCAGGTTTAGAGTAAGGATCTGTGGCAAAGTCTACTTTCCAAAGCAGCTGAAACCAAATACCTCCCATCCCACATCCTTTTCTGCAATATAATCTGGCCTCCTTACTGTCAAGTGATGAGGTCTGTGACCCTGCCGCCCCCACGTGCCCTCTTTCAGTCTGGAGGAGCCAATGGCTTCTTTGACCAATGGAATACGGTGGAAGTAACACTGTGTGACTTTGAGGCTGGGTCATAAAAAGTGACACAGTTACCAGCTTGTTCTCTGGAACACTCACATTTGGAGGGAGTCCTGAGCCACTTTTTAAGACCAACCATGCTGAAGCTGTCATGCTCTGTGGAAGCCCCCCCCCCCGCCCCGCATTGACCCCGTCTCCAAGTCATCCCAGCTCAGATCCTCAAGGGAAGATAAACCTCCCCAACCCAATGCTTTCCAGAGGACAGGGGATTAATACCTGGGTTGTAATGGACATTAGAGTTAGTTTGAATGTCAAGACTGATCATGATTTACTTACTCATCCATTCAAGAACATGGTTATTGATTACCCATCATTGCCAGGTTGTTCCAAAATCCAGAGAAAGAGCTAAGACCAAGAAAAATGCCCCCCCCCAGTGTCATGGAGAATGCATTCTAAGGGTGGCAATGACATAAATATCCTAACAAGGTAACCTAGGGCCGTGTTAAATGCGGTGAAGACAGTCAAGCGAGGTGATGTGACAGGGAGGCGGTAATTCGGATTGCGTGGTCACTGTGAGTCTCTGATGAAAGTGGAGTGAGCTGAGAGCTGTTAGTTTCCTGGGACTGCCAAAATAAAGTGTGGCAGGCACAGAAGTGTACTGTCTCACAGTCCTGGAGGTCAGATGTCCAAGATGAAGAAGGAGGGCCTCTAGAGAGATCCATGCCTCTGTCATGGCTCCCAGTTGGTCTCCACCAATCCTTGGTGTTCCTCGTTTGATCAGGCATCGCCCCCTTCTCTGCCTTCATCTTCACATGATGCTCAGTCGGAGTGCGTATCTGCCCCCCCCCCCGACATCGCCTCTTTATAAAGACACCAGTCTTACTGGTTAGGGATCCACAGCTCTCTAACCACATCCAAACTGAACCACATCCACCAGGATCCGATTTCCAAATAAGGTTGCATTCTGAAGCACTGGGCAGTTAGGGCTTCAACATATGAATGGTGGGAGAGCACAGTTTAACGTGAACTCAGCGGGGCTGAGGACCTGCTAGTTCTGTTATCTAGAGCTGCGCGTGCCAGCCAGAGAGCAAAGGAATAGAGACAGCTTGGTGTTCAAGAACCAGACTAGCAATCATCCAAGCTGGCATGTAGAGAGGAAGGGGGAGCTAAGTACTGGCTTCACGCCACTATCAGGAACATTCCTGTACACACATGCATCAGCAGGGACCTCACCGTAAGCCTGAGCTGCCTAGGTACCTGCACTGCCACCATCGGGAGCCCCAGCCATTCCAACATGAGACATGTGGCCACAAGCCGGCTGTCCTTGCCATCTCCACCATGACAGTTTGGTCGCACATTTATTTCTATTTCGTGCTACTTCAGTTTGGTTCATCTCCCTGCTTTTAGACTCTCTACCTTCCCACCCATCCTTTGCAATACCAAACGAATCAGATTCTCAAACAGAAATCTGATCCAATCTTACTGATGCTTAAAAAAAAGATGTTTTATCATCTCTCCATGATTTACAATATAAAGAGCAAAACTCCTGGGCCCAGTTCAGCTCCAGCTGACGTTTCCAGACTTTTCTATAAGCTGGACTCCCCTCCCAGTCCCTAGACCCACTGTGCACATTCAGGACTCTATTTTTTCATGCTTTCTCCAGTTTTCTGGCTCTTTTCTTGATGGACACCTTATCTTTCAGGGACCAGTTTGGTGCCCATCTCCACTGAAAACAAAATAGCTACTATGGGTGCCTGGGTGGCTCAGTCCATTGGGGGTCCAACTTCAGCTCCGGTCATGATCCCACAGCTGGGGAGTTCAAGCCCCGCGTCAGGTTCTGGGTTGACAGCTCAGAACCTGGAGCCTGCTTCAGATTCTGTGTCTCCCTCTCTCTGCCCCTCCGCATTCATGCTCTGTCTCTCTCTCTCTCCTTCAAAACTAACTGTTAAAAATTTTTTTTAAATAGCTACTCTTTTTCACTCTTTCCTGATATTAACATCTTTGTCAATGTCTGCAGCACCATCAATATGGCGTCCAGGCAGGAATTCAAGCTCCAAGGGAGTCACAGACCTTAGGAGTTGTCTTGGTGTCCTCTTCATCTCTCTGGGCCTTGGTTTCTTTATCCGTAAAATGCGACATTGCAACCAGGTAAACTGTGAGCCGCGCCTGCCATGCTAGCGTCAGAGTTAATATAATGCCCGTATCACCATCAGTCTCTGCGTGGTTTCAGGGACGCGGGTGTGGGGACAGTTCACTGTTGCTCATGTTTTTTTGGTGTTTTTGTTTTCTGCTTTGTTTACTTTTTTAGTAAAAGCCCTTTTGACACTGACATTCGCTTTTGCACTTTTAAGATTTGTGTGTTAGGAGTAGGGTGTAGTTTTGTAGTCAAGAGTTTGTACATTTTTCGTTTTTGGTTTTTTACTTATACGCTCCTGGGCCCTGGTAAATCAAGACAGCTTTTCTGAAAATTGACCACACAAGAGGCTGTGCTGAATGAACTACTCCCAGACCCCCTCCAATTAATCCTCATTCTCATAAGCATGTTTATCGGAAGCAGGGAGAAATTCTCGTGCAGCTAATTTTTAACACCTGCACGTTTTGAGAGTCAGTAGCAAAACCATAAAAGAATCGCTTGCTTTCTCAGAGATGTTAAATTTGAACCCTTTAAAGGTTGGACTTTTGTGAGGATTCCTATTTCTGTTTTTTACATCGAGTCATATGTTAATTAACGCTCTCCTTCTTTCAAATGTAAAGAGAGGCGGAAAAAAA
Source organism: Suricata suricatta (assembly GCF_006229205.1). Classification (NCBI taxonomy): domain Eukaryota; kingdom Metazoa; phylum Chordata; class Mammalia; order Carnivora; family Herpestidae; genus Suricata; species Suricata suricatta. Next base: position 4,840,815 of record NC_043716.1, read on the forward strand.
TCTGAATGAAACCATTTCACTGCATGAATAGCCTCAGTCAAGAAAACCTGGCATTTCAGAGGAGGGGGCGGCTGGCCTCCCGTGCGGCCCTAGCCCTGGCTGGAGGAGGTGGGCCCCGGCCAGGAAGGGGTATAGATGGGGAGCAGGGTGAGGTCCCCTGGTTTGGAGATTCACAGCAAACTGGGAGCCTCTGTGGTGCTGTATCGTGTGAGCTGAAGTGTGGCAAGAAAGGATCATCAGGAAAGTGGTCAGGGGCTCGAGGCACAGCGTCGGGGGGGGGGGCGGGATGGCTCCTCCTTCTCTTGGGGACAGGGGTTCAATCCCTCCTCTCTCCAACAGACAAAAAGCCAAATGGGAGGTGCGGAAGAGGGCTCTGAGAGCATTCCAGGGAGGGTACCACACTGCGATGGGACAGCACGGGGGAGAATCTGACCCCATCCTTGGGAGTGACATGGGCTCGGTGACCGAAGCCCCCATTCTCTGGAAGGTTCTAAAGGCAGGAAGCTGGCAGAAGTCATCAGCAGGTGGGCAGTGAGGAGCCTCAGAGAGGATGGAAGGGCTGGCCCTGTACCTCCAAGGCCCTCCAAGAGCCAGAAGGGGCGCTCATCAGGCCGTGAGAGAGCATCACTGGAGGACCCTCTGTGTTCGGAGAGGTGGCAGATGGTCCTCGATCACCCTGGCAGGGGCAAGGGCAGGGTGTGCACCCCCGGCAGGTCCAGAGGGAGCCGAGGAGGATGTCAGGGTCAGCAGCGGAGACCAGGAAGTTGCACATTATCCCAAGGACACCAGGCACCCATCTACACAGGTGACACTGTATTTCTGGAGGCCCACAGAAATAAGATAGAATGAGGTGATGGACCTCGTGATGCCCCACTGGGCAGACAGGGTCTGCTTATCTCCAGTGTCTCTCATTTCTCGGTGCCCTCCTGGGGGCAATGCAATGTGAAAATGTGCAGGGGGAGAAAGAACCCAGATGGAGATCCTACCGCCCTCCCCACCCATCCACAGCAGGGAGGAACGGAAGACTAGGTTCCCCTCCCACTGCACCTCCTCAAAGCCCCAAGTCTGATTGAGAGGAGGGAATTTATAACAGGGTGTTGGATTAAAGCCTTAAACCAGGTTGGACTTTCAGTAACCAAAAGCAACCAGAGAGTTATACAGTTGGCCCTAGCTGTGGCTAAAGGGATGGGAGACGGAGCCAACTGAATATGGTTGGAAGCTCCAATTTGGAAAAAAATAAACCTGACTGATGTTCAGAGCTCCCCACAGTCTGCCTGCTAAGAAAGATAATCTTTGGGTCACAATGAGGAATAAATGTGATAATTAAGTTTTTTTTTTTTAATTTGAGAAAGAGAGAGAGTGAACTCTCACCAGTTGCGGAGAGGGGCAGAGGGAGAGAGAGAATCCCAAGAATGTTTCATGCTCAGCACAGGGCACAGGGCCTGATGCAGGGCTTGATCTCACCACCCTGGGATCATGACCTGAGCCAAAATCAAGAGTCTGATGTCTGATGTTCAACTGACTGAGCCGCCCAGGCCCAAATGTGATCATTATTAAAAGTACGCATGCGCGCACACACTTAGCAAAATCAAACTTCCTAAAAATTCTGACTTTCTTTCCCTGCAGCTTCACACATGTGGCAGCTTTTCAAAACTACGTCCCTTGCTTTCTACATGCAGGCCCTTCCCTGCTGCAGGGCTCCCCGCTTGAACATCAATGCTCCCCAACCCTCCCGACTCACACGCCTGCATGATGCGCAGACAGGAAGCAGAACCCTTCTCAGGCTGAATTTCCAGGAACAGCCTTGTGCAAAATGCACACAATGTCACAGTCTTAGTCTGTTTGGGGCTGCTGTAACAAAAATATCCTAGACTTAACACAACACACTTTTTTTCTTTTCCCCACAGTCCTGGAGTCTAGGAAGTCCAAAATCAAGGTGCTGGCAGATTCAATGTCTGGTGAGAACCTTCTTGGTTCATAGAGAGTCCTGTTCTCACTATGCCTCCCACATTGGAAATCAGGAGACAGCTCTCTGGGATCTCTTATAAGGACGCTAATCCCATCATGGGGTTCTACCCTCAGGACCTCATCACCTCCCAAAGGCACTACCTCCTCATCCATCACTTTAGGGGTTAGGATTTCAGTGTCTGAATTTGAGGGGAGGGGATACAAACATTCAATACCTAATAGTCACCCTTTATCTGGTTCCCTTCTCTTCCTTCCTTCCTCCCTCCCTCCCTCCCTCCCTCCCTCCCTCCCTTCCTTCCTTCCTTCCTTCCTTCCTTCCTTCCTTCCCTCTTTTGGGGTTTGCCCATAAACTTATTTACTCACTTAGAGAAAGAAAGAGAGCATGAGAAGAGCTGGAGCAGACAGAGAGAGGGAGAGAGAGAATCCCAAGCAGTCTCTGCACTGTCAGCACAGAGCCTGACACAGGGCTTAAACTCAGGAACCACGAGATCATGACCTGAGCTGAAATCAAGAGCCCCCTCTCAGGAATTTTATTTTTATCTTTAGTGTCCTTAAATATGTTTTACTTTCTTATGCTTCTTATGCTTCTATTCTTCCTTCTAGGTCTTCTAGATTACAGTCAGGCCTCCTAGATGTGCCGTTTGTGTTTCTTAACTTTGGCTTTGCCTTTTACTTATCTTCTGTTTCCAAACTCTGAGAAATTTCCTTAATTTCATTTTCCAGACCAAAAACTTTCATCTTCATCTCTGCCTGATTTATCATTCAACCTATGCAGTGAAATCTTCACTCTTATAGAAATATCTTAATTTTTAAAAATCCTTAAAAATTTTTTTATTCTTAAAATATTTTTAAATTTTTGAGAGAGAGAGAGAGAGAGAGAGGATGCATGCAAGAGCATGAGTGGGGGAGGGGCAGAGAGAGAGGGAAATACAGAATCTGAAGCAGGCTCCAGGCTCTGAGGTGTTAGCACAGAGCCTGATGTGGGGCTCAAACCCACGAACCATGAGATCATGACCTGAGCCAAAGTCAGACACTCAACCAACTGAGCCACCCAGGCACCCCTTAAAAATTCTTTCTTGTTCTCTGATGGTACCTTTTCAAAATAGACTGCTCTTAACTGGAGGTTACAATATCTGCTCAAATCTATAGGTAGATATCAGAATGTTTTTACACAGCCCATCTTCTTGAATTATCTCTTTCCTTCCCTCTGAGATCAATTTTATGTTTACTGATCCTCCACTTTCTCTTTCATGCCTCTGAGTTGTTTCTTTTTTTTTTTTTTAAATTCCTCACAGTCTTTGTTTGCAAGCATTTTTTTTAAACAAAGAGCTACTTTAATCTGGGCAGATAATTGGTGTGTATTTTGTCCACAGCTGCCTATGTCTCTTTCTTAAATAGAAGAACTAAATGTGAACTTGCAGTCAGCCAACACAATGATAGGCAGACTCTCCAGTAATTTGGGGGGACCAGGAAGAAGGAGACAGGCTAGAGACCCCCATGACTCCTGGGGCAAGGTCCCTTGAGATTGGAGCCCAGGAGTGCTTCTGGCTTAATCTGTTTCTTTTTTCAGTCCCCAACACCCTCACCAGGAGCTCTCCCAGGGTAGATTACAGATGGATGCAAATTATTTGTTTACCTCTCCCATTGAAAGGTGGAGTTGGATCCCCCTTTCCCTGAGTCTATAGGAACCTATGATTGCTTTGACTTAGGGTGCATAGCCAAAGTGACACTCTCCATTCTGGACCTGGGTCAGCTTTCATTTCGTATTTCTTAGAACATTTACTCTGTTGAAAGTCCAGCGACGTTGAGACCATCACACTTTGAGGAGCCAAAGCTAGCCACATGGAGTGGCTGAAAGGAGAGATTGGTGCCTGGCCAGACCCCAGGTATCAGAACCACCGGGATGGTTTGCACCCTGGCATCAGAAGTGTGAATGAGGAAATCTTCAGGGGACCCCCCCAGCCCCACCGCCATGTGACTTCACTGACACAAGAGCGAGAGCCACCACGCTAAGCCCGGCCAACCCACAGAAAGACAAGAGTCAATGATACAGAATTGGGTTTTTCCAGTAAACTCCGCCCCCAACATGGGGCTCTAAGTCACAACCTCAAGATCAAGAGTCCCATGCTCTACTGACTGAGCCATCCAGACGTCCCAATACTTAACTGTTTAACCGCTTAGTTTTGGAGTGGCTTGTTACAAAGCAATAATAATAGCAATAGGTCAACTACTTTCTCTTAAAAGCAGTGTTGAGTCATTGGGCTGGGGATAAAATCTGTAGCTGCCAGCCAGTCTGTGTAAGAGGAGACACACTGATAGAGTCATAAAATGCACCTCTTCGGTAAGACCCTTGATAATGACCTCTAGACCCCTCCTCCATCTGGGAAATCGCCTTGGATCTTCTTCAGGCTCCTCTGGGAGGACTGATACTTAGCTCTGGTGTGTTGGCCTGTGGTTTCTCCTACTTTTGCTTTGTCAAAGAGATAAAACGACACTATAACCCCCAACAGTCCTCAAAATGTAAATGTTACTGGAGTTATCTATTTCTTTCCCCTGCTCTGTGACAACGTATGTAATTTCAACGTAAATTTGGGAGAACGTGGAGGTAGCAGCATGGGGTCAGGTCGCCATCTTGAATCAGAAACCTATTAAGTTCCTAAACAGAACTCAATGGTAAGAGGGCTCAACCTATTTCAAATAGGTTTAGGAGTACTGGGTAAGTGAAGAATGTGCCATCTGCTAAAAATAAATGATCTGAGGGATCATTCACATACATGCTGGAACAGCATAAGAGGCAACACCAGAAAGGGAAAGGGAGGGGGGAAGTGGCAGGATTTTACCGCCAGCATGAGGGCTTTAGAGGCAAGTCCTTGATATTTCAATGAGTTTGAAGAGTTGCTATTTTATTTTTATCTTAAAGATTTTATTTTTAAGTCATCTCTACACCCAATATGTGGCTCAATCTCACAACCTCGAGATCAAGAGTCACACGCTCTACTTACTGGGCCAGCTGAGCACCCTGAAAGATTGATTATTTTAAATGAAAGTTACTTCACAGGCAGCTCTCACAGGAAGGACCCTTCTCTGTCCCCTGAAGGCAGGAAATAAATCTCCGTGTTCTAAGCACCCTCCCTGTCCCAGGAGGTAAGAGGTATCCTTATCACCAGAGGTGGAAACTTTACAGACAAAAGTGCCATATAAATAACCTCCTTACTTTTTACTCATTTACTCCCCCCATTCTGTTTAGAATTCCTCTCCAAGTGGAGCTCCCAAAGTTAACTTTCTTTATCCCATCAATTCCTCACTGATTTCCTGTCTCTGTATAAAATATAAAAACTCAATATTGGGCCTCTGTGAACAGCTAATAAAACTTTGGTTTTTTTCTCCTATTAACACATCTCATGTAATTTATTTTAAAAAAACATTTTTTAAGTAATCTCTATACCCAATGTGGGTGGATCTTGAACTCCTGACCCTGAGATTAAGAGTCCCATGGGGCTCCTGGATGGATCAATTGGTTAAATATCCAACTCTTGGCTTTAGCTCAGGTCTCGATCTCACAGTTTTGTGGGTTCAAACCTCGTGTCTGGCTCTGCACTGGCAGCACAGAGCCTGCTTGGGATTCTCTCTCCTTCTCTCTGTGTCCCTCCCCCACCTCAAGCTGTCCCTGTCTCTCTCAAAATAAATAAATAAACTTAAAAAAAAAAGTCCCATGCTCTACTGACGGGGCCAGCCAGGTACCTTCCTCCCCTTCCCTTGTCTTGTCTAAGTTTAATTCCTAGTTCAGCTGGAAGACCTTGAAGGGTAGAGGGAGAATTTTTCCTCCTCTACACAAATAACTCTTCTTTGAGAATTTAGGAGGTTCTTTGGCTTCTATTTCCATTTTGAAGCCATGAATCCTGTGGTGTCTCAAGTCCATAGACTGACATTTTGAGGGAAGGGGATGGGGACCTTGGAGAAAAATTCCCAAGAATAAAAATCAAAGACTAGGAACATTTCAACAGGTCACCCTGTTGAAACCCAGGTTTTCTGGAAAGGCTACAAATTTGGTGCCTCTTAGAGCTGATATAATTTGAGTATTCGTTGGTCCCTTTATCTCTAAGCGTAAACGGTCACATAGGTGGCGGAACAGTGATGGACAGGCACAGACACCGGGCCCTAGCTCGTTCTCTCCCCCAGAGCATCCAGCTGTGGCCCAAACCTTGAACAGTCCCTGCAGCAAGTCCAGTAGCTTGCAATTCACCCTACCCAGTGTCCTTAGAAATCCATGCACCATCACCACCACCACCACCACCATCATCATCATCATTATCGTCATTGTTCTTGGTATTATTACTATTATTATTTGGCTGAGTTTCTGAATGTTTACCCCTTTAACCTTTAGCAACTCATCAGAGTATTTCTTCCTCTCACATGCACGCCTCTTTTTAAAAGCATTCTGATAAAAACAATATCCTCCACTCTGTTTTATTTGCAGTAATGCTTTAGTGACACTATTAGGCGGGCATCTCATACAAATGTGCCCTTGGCCTGCCTTACTCTGGCCCTGTTCTAGTCCGACTTTCAGAAGAGAAGAAATCATAAGAGATGACTCAGGGAAGGCTTAAGAAGGATCAGACGTAGCTCCACCTAAAAACCAATCGAGCTCAGGAGATCGGGTTGCTAAAACCTTTTAAGATTCCTTCTGTCTGGGCTCCTCACTGTGATTTCCCACCAAAAAAACCCCTCTGTCGCCTGGAGCATTTATCTTCACATTTTAATGGGTTTAAGGATCACGTTGTGAATCAACTGACAAGTCAGATCACCAGAAATTCTGATTTGTTGGCTTTGGCACGAGGTCTAGAAATACCAGTTCTACTAAGGACCTCAGCCTGGTAAATTTTGGTGCGGGTGTAGTATTGATTTCAAACCAAGAAATAACAGGCACACCTTATATAAAATACGGCTTATGTGACCTGGAAAGCTGAAGGTGTTTATTTAAGATTGGATAAAAAAAATAGGTAGGTGCACCTGCATTCTTTTCCAAATGGGGTGCAGAGGCAAGAACCCCAAAGGTAGGAATGAAGGGTATTAGCAAAGATGAGGGCAAACTAACCAATCACTGGTGGTTACAGATACCAAGATGAGTGATTTAGGGGTGGCTGATTCTGCTTTAAAATACTCCTTAGAGGAAATCGTCCTGTAGGAGGCGCCCAAGAGCCACGAGCAGAGAAGGAACACTTCAGGAAGAGTCATAGATTCATCAGTTCAGCCCAGAGAAAGAGCAAGCCACCAAATGGATTGCGTCCTTAGGAGCAACAGCAGAGCAAACAAAAATGGGGAAGGATCAGGCTAAAATTTATGTCAGGCAGGTTTTATGTCTATTCCTGAGTCTGATCAATGGGTAATGGCTCCCTGGAGCACTTCGTCAAAAGAGATTGTGAAGTCATTTCTAGGCTCAGCGGAAACAAGTAAATGAGCCTTGATTGATTAGCGATGTCTGACATCAGCAAGGAGAAGGAGAGTCGGATGCATCCTGGAAAATTCTGCTTAGGCAAAGATTGTAAAGTTTATCCGAGTTCTACGCTAGAAGAAGGACTTGACCTTCCTGAGAGGTAGCATCTCTTTCCTGCTCTTTCCAGTCGGGGAAAGGGTTGTCATGTGAGCAACCATAAAAACACCTTACATGACTATGTTTCTCCTGCGAAAGACAGTTGCGGTACCAGCACAGTCAAACACTTACCTGGTGGACATCTAGACCTGTTGTCCTTGCCCATTCACCAGCACAGACTCGCTTACCCAAGTTTTCCAGACTCCTTGCTTGGCCTAATTTTCCAAGAGAGAAGAAAAGCCATTAAGTAGCTCTTTCCTGTTGCATTCAAGGTCTTAATTGCCAAACACTGCTCCTCCTACTCCAGTGATCTCAACATTTCAAACGCACAAAAATGAGCAGTGCTTCATAAAATGGCTGGTGCGCTTGCCTTCAAAGAGCTAACTCTTTTTAAGTATCTACTTATCAAAAAAAAACGTTGGTGTGCTTATATATATATACTTGAAAAGCTAATTGGCAATCAACCATATCATATTCACTTACCTGAGCGCCTGTCAACACCTTGGTTAACTAATTTGAGTTATTGCATGCATACGAAAGAAAGAAAACCACGGTATAAAGTACTTCAAGAGTAATTTAGATTGATGGTCTTCTGTAATTCAGATTTTTCTCCAGTTCAGATTCACCTTCCTCAACTCAAGTAAATACTTCTTGGGTGTTTTCTCTGTCCTCAACTCCTCCAAGCTACTTCTTTCTTCCTAAGGGCTCGAAAGTTCGGTTTGGGACCACCATTTTCCCAGGGAAGCTGATTTCAACCCACTCCTAGAGAGAGAGAGCCTGACCAGTCAGGACACTTGTCCTGGCTGGGCACATTGACTGGCTCAGTGCTGCCTTGTGATCTTAGCCAGTCCAATTGGATCGATACTAAGACTCTTGTTGGGAATTAAGATGGCGTCTCTTTCTTGTGGGAGCTGTGTAACTCTTAGAACTTTCTAAAGCCATCTTAGACTAAAGAAGACAGCCAGCCTTAGGAGAAAATAACTTTGAAGCAAACGTTGTTGAAAGGGGAGGGGGGAACCCTTGAGCTGCTCTCTTGTAGATTTCTCAGGGAAATGAATCGGTCTATTTTCTGTATTGTAAACCCCCTTTTAATTAGCTTCCTTCTCTGTTCCAGCTAATAGTAGCTGATACACCTAGTTAATCTGAATCAGGAGAATCCATTTCATCAGTGCTATCTTTGTTTCCTCTGACTCAACTTTTCCCCTTTCTCGTTTTCTTTCATGAATGAGATTTGGGAAGCTGGTAATGATTGGGGCGAAAATCTCAGTCATCTTCCAGGGAATGCTTTGGGAAAGAATATGCATCTTATGAATCAGTAGCATTTACATGATGCTAACAGGAAGGGAAGGAGACATAGGCTGGTTTTGTTGTAGATTAAAGTGCCTGTGTACTACGGGGAGGAATTAATTATGCAAAATAGTGAAATATGTGCAGACAAATGCTAACTTGTCACCCCGTAAACTGAGCTTCCTAAATCTTAGTTGGCAATAAATTGAGTCATTTTCAAATATATTAGGCAGATGAGCTGAACCGATCGCGTGACAGATGTATTTAATCCTGAGGCCCAGGCACATACTATTTTTCATAGGATACAAACCCCCCGACCTTCAGGGCCAGATTTTATTGCAGCTTCCGTTACATCCATGAACACTGCAGCTTCTTGTTTCTCCCAGAGTAACTACAGCTTGGCTGCTCAAAGAAGAAAAGAAGGTAATGAAATAGAAACACAGAATTATGCATGTGAGGGGTATGCAAAGGAGAATCCACCTGGCAACACAGGAAGAGGGAGCAGTGACCTTCGATCTGATGCATCCTTGGGAATTTCTCTTGCCAATCAGAGCAGAAAACATAACAGGCTCTCTGAAGACCATTCAGGAAGGCGTAATTACAGAAGCTTCTCCTGGGCAAGTAGCTTCAGGGTCTTGCTGGAAAAGAAGACATTGAAGAGAGGAGCAGGTGGAGTTGGCTGCTGGTCTGGGTCTGCCCTGGCTCATGTTAGCCCTGGTGTCTTCATGCTGTGGTGTAGACCTCGGCGCCCCAGTGGCGGAGGTTTGGACTGAGGCATCTCGAATCCAGCCCCAGAGAGAGCTATAGCCACCACACCCCTGGAGTTGGGCCAGCCTTTCAGAAAAGACAAAGCAGCCCTGGAAGTTTAAAAGCACTTTGCTTGGTGCCCCAGCTTGGTAAAGGGGCAATTAACAGGAAATGTTTCCAGAACTTAGCGTGAGGAAGTCATGGAGAGGGCGTGACCGCTGGTGAACTCCAGAGCTGGGCACAAGTGATCTGAGGCTCCTCATCCCATCCTCTGTCCTTGGAATGCATATTTCACCCACCTAGGAGCCACCTGAAGGGCATGCCCTTGAGAGAGCAGCATGCTGTTGAGACCATCTGGACCATGTAAGTGATCAAAGCCGTGTAAGTCCTCTATAGGAATTCACAAAATTCCCAGGGGTTAGTGTAGACATCTACTCCTCCTGAAGCTGCCCGTTTAGCAATCTGGAGTGGTTGGCCCCTTTCCTTGGTCTCTGTTTGCCCTCTGGGGCTGAGGCCAGTTTCAGATTTCACCTCGGGGAACTCCAGAAAGTGCCAACCAACACATGCACTTAATGAAATTATCCCAAGGAGGATTCGTTTCAGCAGTAAAATATAACAAAAGATTAAAATGACAACAAAGAAGGGAGGACACTACTTCACTTCTTTTTTTTGTTACTTTGCCAACATCGTCTGGGACAGGTCTGGTAAGGGAAGCCCCCGTCACTGGATGTTAGGTGTCCTCGTTACATTGCTTCAGGTGAAAAGACCTTCTCTTCCAAGTGCCCTCTCCATGATGTCACTCACCCACTATGGCCAGATTATCATGGAGATAATTTTCCATTAGCATACAACCTACCTCCTTATAATTTTTTATGGTTGAATGGTATTCCACTGCCTGAATCCACCATTATTTTTTGTTCAACTATTCCCTAATTGTAGGCTGTTCCCAATATATTGCTGTTCAAACAAGTGCTCCTATAAATAGCCTTGTCTGTGTAGCATTTTGCACGTGGGCGAGTATTTAAGTAGAATAAATTCCTAGAACTGTAATTGCTGAGTCAAAGGGAATGCACATCTGTAATTTCGAGAGATTTCTAAAAAAAAAAAAAAAAATGGCATGGCAGTGTGGTTTTAATTTTCATTTCTATTCTAATTGAGGTTCCTCTCTTTTTAGGTATTGAGGGACACTTTATCCATTCCTATGGACAGTCTGCTCACATCTTTGGCTTATTTTTCTGCTGAGCTGTTGGTCTTTGTTCTTATTGGATTGGAGAAGTGCTTTATGAATTGGGAAATTAGCTAATCATCTGTGATGGAATTACAAATGCTTTCCCCGCTGCCGTTTGTGTTTTTATTTTGCTGAATGAGTATTTCCCCCATGCATACGTTTTATTGTTATTGCCGTTTTTAAGTTGAATTTATTAATATTTCTTTTTATGAAATTTGGGCATAAAGTTACACTTTACGGCAGCATAATCCCACATACCCGTCCTCCATTTCTCCCCAGGGGTGACATCCTGCAACGCTACGGGACAGTGATACAAACAGGAAATTGACATGGCTGTCATCCATCAGTCTTACTCAGTTCTCACCCATTTTACATGTACTCAGTGGTGTGAGTGTATGTGTGCGCACATGTGTTTTTAGCTCTCCCCATTGTGATCACATGTGTGCGTTTGTGTGTCCATAACCAAGCAGATCCAGGACATTTCCCTTCGTCACAAAGATCTCTCCTACTGCCCTTTTATAATCGCCCGCCTCTCACTCACCTCCACCCATCACTGCACCCTGGCAGACATTGAGCTGGTCTCCATCTCTGTAATTTTGTTAGCTCCAGAACGGTCTATCAGCGGAACCATGCAGTGTGTAAACTTCTGGGGGGACTGGCTTTCTCCCCACTCCACGTAATTCCCTTGAGTTGCATCCCCTACTTCTTGCAGATCAGTAATTAGGCTCCTTTTTGTTGCTGCCAGCATTTCATGATACGGATGTACCATCGCATAACTATTTCTCCTTGAAGGGCATTTGGCGTTTTCAAATTTGGGGCTGTTAGAAGTAAAGGCACTACGGGCATTCATGGACAGGTGTTTGTGTGAACATATGTCCTCATTTCTCCAGAATAAATGCCAAGGGGTGTGTTTGCTGGGTCATTTGTAATCACATGTTTACTTTTGTAAGAAACTGCTCAGCTTTTTCAGACTGGGTGCGCTATTTTACATTACCACCAGCAGCACACGAGTGATAAGGTTCCCTGCATCTTCATCGACCCGTGGTGTTGTCGCTATTTATTTCAAGCATTCTGATGACAATTAGGTGGTATCTTATTATGATTTTAGTTTGTTTCCCTAATGGCTAGTGATGCTGACCATCTTTCTATGTGCTCATTCACCTTCTGTACATCCAATTCGGCGACACGCCTCCTTATGGGTTTTGCCCATTTTCTAATTGGAGGGTTTTTTTCCTTTGCTTTTTACTTTTGATTTTTGAGTCTCTTTGTATATTCTACATACCGCTTCTTTGTCAGATGTGTGATTTGCAAATATTTTCTTCTAGTCCGTAGCTTATCATTTCATTGCTTTAACAGTGATTTTCACAAAGGTTAATTTTAATGAGACACAATGGATCAGGGTTGGGTTTTTTTTATGCTAGAAAAAAGATCGTGAAATGTGACATGTATACATTCCAAGTAAGATGGTTGAAAAATATGGGGCGCCTGGGTGGCTCAGTCGGTTGGGCATCCGACTTCGGCTCAGGTCCTGATCTCACGGTCCGTGGGTTTGAGCCCCGCATCAGGCTCTGTGCTGACAGCTAGCTCAGAGCCTAGAGCCTATCTTCCGATTCTGTGTCTTCCTCTCTCTCTGACTCTCCCCTGCTCACATTGTCTCTCTCTCTCTCTCAAAAATAAATAAAAACATTAAAAAAAAGAAAAAAGAAAAAAAGGAAAACATACACACATAATGCATTTTGTAGGAGAAGTGAGAGCTACAGATGCCAGGACTGGGATTTTCCTCCCATTTTACAGATTAAGGGTCCTGGACCTTTCCTTGACTTCTACTCAAGAACTTTCTCAGTACCCTGCAAAGAGCGGATTTCTGTGTATAGTTAGGAAGAATGATATAGTCTGGCACAATATAAGTCTTCTGGTCATTTTTAACTCTCAGGAGTTAAAACTGAGAACTTCCCAATTCTCCAAGCTTCCTTTGAACTCACACCTCACTTTCAACCTGCTTTTCTTTTTAATAGCAGTCAATACTTTTACATTAAAATTATTTATAGGGACACCTGGGTGGCTCAGTCAGTTAAGAATCTGACTCTTGATTTCGGCCCAGGTCATGATCTCACGGTTCGTGGGTTTGAGCCCCATGTTAGGCTTTGTGCTGACAGTGAGGAGCCTGCTTGGGGTTCCCTCTCTCTCCTTCTCCCTCTGTCCCTCCCCTCTTCATACTATGTCTCTCTCTCAAAATAAATAAACTTTAAAAAATCACAATTATTTACGAAGTGATGTGATAAGTAAGTATGGACTCTAAAGGCACCCACCTAACTTACCCCAGCTTCAGTAGCCCTGGACACAGGAAGGGACTATGTTCTGAGATGCTCAAACGGAACCCATGAAAATCTAAAAGTTGAGACACAAGGCCTTATAGAGATATTCCCAAGAAAAGGCATCAAACACTGGGAGAAGGGCCTTCATCAAAGGGAAGATCCCACGTGGCATCAGGATGGCCCGATGTCATCTGTGCTGACTAGGGCCCCTCAGCTTAGGCTCTGAGCATGTCTGCTGGCAGAGCTGTCTTCCAGAGCTGAGAAACCCCAAACAAGAACACTCTCCCTGCCCCCCCCACCCCAGGGAAGAGGCCCCAAGAGACTGAGCTGTTCAAGATGCCTGTCCCAGGGAAGATGGGAGAACACTTGGAGAAAGAACCAGAAGGATCTGTCCTTCTTGTTCCTAGGAGAGGACATAGTTGAGGGGAGAAATGGATGTGCCCAGCTGCAGCGCTGCAGTGACATGTGGCCTGGAAGGCACAGGGGTCAGTGATGACTTCCTGTCTGCTTTTGCGATGAAGCGTAGGCGCCCAAGCACTCGGAGACACTCATCAGTGCTCCAAGGAGCCCAGTGAATGTTCCCAGATGTGACCTGGTCACCAGATGTCTTACAAGTGTTTGTTGCCAATGCCTGTAGCTAAAGTGCTGGGTCTTAACTTTCTCGGCTGGGCCAGGGCCCAGGGCCCCTTACTGCTGCCCTGACCTCCCCTCTGCTCCTGAGGGCACTACATTGCTTCCTGTGCCTTTGCTACAAGCCCCATGTGGCCCCCGGCCGAGGCCATCCACCTCCCAGGCTCCCTCCTCCCACACTTGATCAGAGTCCCTGCACCCTGGGGTGTGAGGGTTGCTTTTTTCACAGTCTGCTCTTTCTCCCCTCCCTCCCTTTCCTTTTTATTTTATTTCTGAGGTTAATTTAATTGATCTCTTTAAGTAATCTCTACCCCCAAAGCAGGTCTCAAATTCATGACCCCAATATCAAGAATCTTGTGCTCTTCCAACTGAGCCAGCCGGACAGCCTCCCTCCGTTTCCTCTTTGTCTCTGCCTTCCCCTCCCCACTGTCACTGAGGTTGGGAGGAGTTGAGTTTTTCTTGAACTTTGCTCAGGGCAACTTGGACCTTCTGCACTTAAAGTCCCAGGAGGAGCTTGCTGGCTGTGCTGGGGGACTCCCAACACCAGTGCTTTAGGTGCTTGAAGGAGGGGGGTTGGGGGGGTTATTTTGCATACTGCAATGTTTGGAAGATCCCAGAGAGCCAGTCCTTTCCCTTCCCAGGCGGGATGAATGCCCTGGATCAACTTGTGAGGGGGTCACAGACATAGACAGTTTACAAAAAGACAAGTACATTCATGTTTAAAAAATCTTGTCCCTGGGGCACCTGGTGTCTCAGTCTCTTGGTTTTGACTCTGGTCATTTATCTCACAGTTTCATGGGTTCGAGCCCCACATAGGGCTCTGTGGTGCTAGTGCAGAGCCTGCTTGGGATTCTCTCTCTCTCCCTCTCTCTGCCCCTCCCCTGCTTATGCTTTCTCTCTCTCCCAAAAATAAATAAATAAACTTTAAAAAAATCTTGTCCCTATTACACAGGAAAAGGAGAGCTATCTTCCACCAACACTCACACACTCACACGCACACACACGCAGATGCAGACACATGCACACTCCTCTCCCTATTCTGTCCTATGGTTCTCTGGAACTCTTTGAAACCAGAACAAGACATCTTGAATACGACGTACACGAAAAACTTCAAGCCTCTGGTGGGGTGGGGGGCACCTCTATGCTCCTGGCCATGCTCTGTTTCCGGATCTGGGTATTGTTTACTAGAAGGCATAAAAGGATATCCATGGCTGGAAATCTTCGGTCAAACCAAACCTCTCCTTTGGGAACATAGGGTCTCTTGCCTGTGACCATGGCCTGCTCCAAAGATGATGGCTTTGCCAACATGCTTCTGCTTTTCCCCCAGTCCCAGCTGGGCCTGACACCCATGGGCCTCCTTCTCCAGTCTCCACCCACCTTGGATCCCTTCCCCAATGTCCTGTTCCCTCCTCTACTGCTTCTCTTGGGGATATCTGTTCTTTGCGAAATTCCCCAGCTGGTCCCCTTGACCTGGTCCCGCCTGAATCAATCGATGAGGACATCTGTGTGCATCCCTCAGCGCTGGCCTCTGTCTTCAATTCCGATGATTCCATTTTGACAGGAGCCATCTTGGCTAATCCACATTCAGAGCACTGCCTGGAGTTTTATCCCTAGTGCAGGCTAAGTGACAGGTGGGAGAGAACGGAAGCAGAAGGGGGAGATGAGGCGGTGATTGTCAGCTGTGCCGTTTTGAATCAGACAGTCCTGAATTTGAACGCTTTTTTAAAAACATGCCTTTTCTGTGGGAAGATGGACAGTAACCCCCAAATAGCAAGGTGCCTTGGGATTTGGGAAGGAGGAGGTATCGGTGGGTAGAGGTGGTATGTATGTTAAATGTGTTAAATATCTGTAATTTTTTTTAAGTTTATTTATTTATTTTGAGAGAGAGAGAGAATCCCATGCAGGATCCACACCATCAGCACAGAGCCCGACTTGTGGCCCGATTCCATATACCTCAAGATCACAACTGGAGCTGAAATTAGGAGTCGAATGCTTAATCAACTGAGCCACCCAGGTGCCCCTGTAATGTTTTCATTTTTTAAAAAAAGAATGCATTCCTATGTTGTTTGAGAAATCAAAAGATAATAATACATTTGTCTAAAAACAAAAGGTCGGTTTTTTTGAAAAATACAAAATTGGTAAAAGCCGCAGAACGTAGGCAAATAACATAATATGCAAATGTTGGTCTGCATGCTAAAGAGCACATACAGTCTGATACAATCTGCTCATAGTCTAATGTTGTCTTTGCACTGGACCATGGACCTTAACATGTTCCCCTTTGTGTCACTTGCATGGACCATGGACATCCATGTGCATTGGTTTTTAGCCAATCTTAAAGGAAACCATCTGGCTTTCTCAGGGGATGGTGATCCTAACCACAGGGGCCAAGGAAGGAAGGACTGAGGTGAGGAGCGAACAATCTCTGTTCTTTCTGGAAATAAACAGCAAGGTGCTAAGGGTGCTCAATTACCTGCCCCCCCCCCCCGCCCCCGTGCTCCTCATAAGCTGGTCCTACGTCAGACTGCAGGGAACTCCTCAAGAAAGAATCTTCTTCAAAGTCTCTGAGCATCATGGAGAGTAAGAACTGCTGCCAGTCGTGGAGAAAATGTGTTCCTGGAGCCCTCGAGTTCCAACTCGTAGACGTGCTGCATTCTGGCACTCTGCATGGGAATTGTGTCTTGCTCCAGAGTGTGTCCAGATTGGGGGTAGGGAGCTGTCACCCCCTCTTTTGAAACCGCTCTTCCTCTCCATTTGCTGCCACAGATGCCAATACAATTCTTGTTGCATTAATTTGGCCGGGAGAGTGAGAAACGGCAGCAGCATTAATTAAAAATAATATGCCACCCAAGAGAAAGCTAACCCTCTTTTCCGACTTATAGCTGACAGTCTATAGGCTTCAGAGAGGAGACCATGTGATGTTCAGGAAGACTATGAATGAAAGATGAGAGGTAGTGGAGATGAAGATCTTCAATCTAACAGGCATCTGTGAGGCAGATATTTGAAGGCACTAAAAAAATTGTGAAGAATCAGGGGAAAGTACTGGATGGGAAGATGATGGTGATAATGGAAGAAAGTGGTGTTAAGTGGATTTTTTTTAAATAAAGAGAAATAATGTCATTCTTCCATAAAAGGAACCAGGACCCCTTGGAAACATGGCTTGAGTCTAGGGTTGGGGCAGGAAGTGTAGATAGTCTGGAAGATCTTCTCATGTTCGAAAATAAGGAAATGGTTGAAAATGAGAGAACAAAACTACAACAAAAGCTTTCAGCAAACAAAAAAAGAACTCCCAGTGGACAAAGCTGGGAGCATTTGAGCACAAAAGCGATACTGCCATGTGGGACTGTAACTTAAGGTATGAATACCCATGAGTCCGCAGCGACATAAAGAAATGACTGAATATATAAATATGTGGAGAAGAAGAGACAAATCTCCAATATAGAAGAGTTCCATAGAATTTATGTGTCTGTGACCCCTTCTGGGAAGCGGAGAGGCACTCCCCACTCCTTTCCTGTGACCTGTGCATAATGACTTCCTTCCAAAGAGTACATTGTTTGGAGAAAGGTGGGGGGGGGGGTAAGAATAACTTTATAGTGGAGGAATCTGACAGCATGCCCCCAGTAGGGGCGATCAAGTTAACATCGTATTGTTCAAACATTAATAGCATGTGTCCTTGATAAGGTGACCTTGGCAGTCTCCTTTCTTCCCCCAAACTGATAACTCCAGTCTAACCATGAGAATAGGCATCAGACAGACTGAAGTTGAAGGTCATGCTACAAATATCCTAACCAGTCCTCCTCAAGCCTGTCAGGATCATCAAAAACAAGGGAAGTCTGTCTAAGCAAGTGTCCTGGTCCAAAGGAGCCTAAGGGGACATGATGAACAAATGGAACACGGGATCCTGGATGGGATCCTCGCCCAGAAAAAGGACACTGGGGAAAAACTAAAGAAATCTGAATTTAGTATGGGCTTTAGTTAATAATGACATATCAATAGCACTTGCTTGGAACCATAAATGTCAATTATAATATGGACCTGGGTCCAGACCTTTGCCCTTAGAACCAGGACCCTCACAACGCCCTTGTCAGCCCTGCTTACATTGTAAAAAAAAAAAAAAAAAATTACAGTGGTCGCAAGGTGTGTTTTTAAAATTCAACACTGTTCTAACTGCCTTTCATTTCAAGTAGACTCCTTTGGAAGCGAAAGCAATATTTTCAGTCATCCAGTATTTTTCTGTCCTCGGCTTGTTGACAGAGTAGGAATCACTGAGCCAGGGAGGCAGAGGAACAAATTTGGGGAAGAATCCACGAAACCGACATGTGAATTATTTGAAATCAAACAGTCCTCAGAAAGCCGTGTCTCCCACGCCGCATGCAATGAGGGTTTTTCCTCTTACTGTGGAATTAACTGAGTTATTTTCAGTTCATTATGTATGCCTTTAAGGAGGCTCTCTAATAAACTCAGTTCTTATCAGTGAGAAGCCTCCTTCTGGTTCACATTTTGTCTCCTGTGTGGCCCTTTGTTCACTAATCAGAATCACAACTTCTAAATTAAGCAAGGAAAGCATTTTGTTCTCTCCAAGCCAGGTGGTGCATGAGCAAATCAGAAGTGAGCTAAGACTGCCACCTCTTTATTTGTTGTGTTAACCAATTAAAAAGTGTTACTCTCTTGGTAATAAAGTGTAACTTTGTCCCTCCAGGTCCTCACTCTGGCCCCTCCTGATCTGGCTTCTTATTTAATTTCGGGCTCACACTGGTCTCAGATTCCAAAATCATCCAGGGCTCTCCCTGCGTTAAATCCCCTCTCGAACACATGGCAGCATTCACTCCCAGCTCACCGTTCACAGGAGCCAATAACAGAGTGGATACCTCACAGCGCTGTGTCAGAAATCTCTTAGAAGTAGTGATCTCCAAGGACAGTTGTCCACACAAAGGCTGTGTCCTTGTTTATATACAAATAGAGAGCATAAGGTTCGGACAGGAACAGTGAAACCTGAACAAGTGCATGCATTTGTTCAAATATCCAGACAACTGATTTCATAAACTGGACAGCGGCCATGATGGATGCGTGTGTACAAAGCCAGGAAGGAATTCAGAAAGACTGAAATACCATGGAGGACATGTGTGGTCTCAGAAACATCACATCCCTTGCTGCCAGGACTGGTTTGGTTTGACTTTTGATCCAGCCCTTATGGTTTTGTGTAACTGAGGGGTTTGGCAGAAGAGGAGAGATGAACATTTTTATTGAACTTCTGAGTTTCCTGAATATTTGAACATTCATGATCTCATTTGATGCCCACACCCTGTGTTGTTTGAAAGGCCACAATCACCTTCTGTCTTTTTATAGCAAAGGAAACCAGGCCCCCCGAGGTCACACCTTACTTGCTGAACTAGTAAAAAGTAGTCTCAGGACTGGAATTCAGGTCTCTTGAATTCAAGGTTTATGCTTTGTGTCCTACAGCAATGCTTTGATTTTTTTTCTTCTGGGGTCTGAATTCATTTGATTGTCTGATTAAACATCTTTTAAGCAGACACACACGTACTTTTGCTATAATTTCAAGAAGTTCCCTATCATCCCTCAGTTGCAAACCGCTGTCCTCCACTATGTCATCCCTATAAAGGCGGTAGAGCAAAAATAAGGAAATTCTAAACTAGGACAATAAGCAATTTGAAGATGGGAATTAAGACCAAATTCCTAAATTCTCTTGCCAACTTTTCTCACTTGCCCTGGAATATATTATCTTGCAGAGTGAATGGCATATCTTGAAATGAAATGTGTTAAGATGGTACCCTGGGGGCATATATACGCAAAAATGGGAACACGTTGATGGAACATAAAAACCCGAGGAGATGTGGAATGGCAGGAACAGGGCTAATGGTAAGATGAAAGGGAATAAAAATAATGGTCAAGTAGACATTTTAGTCATGATGATTGTGCAACAGCATAGAGTGCATACTTATGAAATCTGTTGGGGTGGTGGTGACCGAAACAGGAACTTGGGGGGTTATGTGACATGGAGGGAGTTGGGTGTCATCAACAAGAGGCTAATGGAAGCTGAGCGGGCACCGACTCGTGTGGGTGGAACTCATCCCACACATCAGATGTGCCTCTAGCTATATCTCCTGTAAGCTCTGGAGAGCCCATGCTTTTGAAGAAATACCTGTGTGTGCTGGAAGCTTGTAAGCCACTTCTTGACCAGGTTCCCCATCACTGTGACTGGACCTTTGCTGTGACAACGTCTTGTCTTGCCTGTGGGTTCCTGTGGATGTCCTTATTCCCAACTGCTGGACAGACGCTGAATCTTTCCTTCCTTTCCTGCTCAGAACATGTCTTCCGGGTCTGCTGCGTTTAGTTCACCCCTCTGCCTTGACCTCCTTCTCCACTGTAATCTCTCTGGGCTGCCTACCTGGTTCTAAATGGACCTTCTGCTTCGTTCTCCACATGTGGCTTTGCTGAGTTTGTTCCCATTGCAAATGGCCAGAGACACCTCCAATGTTGTGTGCTTCAGGATTTTCCTGGTCTCAGTTTCTCAGTCTGATTTGCAACTGTCCAGTTACCACACCACCACCACCATGACAGTGTTCTTCAGTCCTGGGGACTCTTTCGAGAAGGATTTGCAGCAGGTTCATCTCCTCCCTCCAAGTTTGGGATTCTAGGAGATAGAGTTGGGCTTGGGAGATGGGAGATGAACAGGAAGGTATAATGAACAGGTACACCAGGTGCCAAGCTCAGATTTGCAAAAGAAATAAGAAGACCTGACCCTTGAGCAAAGGTTGAATAAGTGGTTCCCAGGCTCTCTAGCCAACCCTCTCCAGAACTTCCTTTGCCAAGCCTCTTTGGGCCAGCCTTCCCTCCTTTCATTGGTATCTGGCTCAGGCCCTACCCTAGCACTGGTTCTATCTGTTGAGTGTCCTGTTCAAAGCTCAGGATGTCAGAATGGACATCTGTCCACTGAAAAGTAATTCCAGGATCAATTTAGTAATTTCAAAAATTGATGGAAGTTAATAATACCAAAATTGGCCTTTTTCAGCCCAGTTACCTTAGTTATTTTAATGCTGGTAATTCACCCTTAGCTTGGAACTCAGCCAACAGATGGTCCATCCAGATAGTGTCTACACCTTGATGCAGAATTGCTGTTTATTCTTTTGGCTCTATTAATGACCAATTTGTGCTCAGTCAATTAGATTAGATCAGTGAGTTAGATCCAATTAGTTTATTCAATTTTTTTCCTTTAAAAGAAAAAGAAAAGCCTCATCAACCATTTTTTAAGTATTTTTTAAATCACACATATCTATTCTGAAGATACCATTGTCTATGTTGTGTTTAATGTCATGAATGTCAAGAAACAGAATTCAAGGTGACCCAAGGGACAATAGACACAGAAGACACTATCTAAAAGGTAGGACACCGAAGGGTGAAAAGAGTTTATACTGATAGGGAATGCTCGTTGATATGAATTCTATGCCAAGAAAATATCACATCTATGTTTAATGTGCTCAGCTTTACCAGGGAACATATTTTTGTAGGTTAATTCATGGTGGTTTTGAATAAAATGTCAAAAAATTCCAACCCAACAGAAAATGTAACAGTGATGCATGGAATTTGCACATGAATATCTAGGACTGGCCGTGTGGTGATTATCTTTGGCATTCGTTGGCTACATTCTTCATTATCACTTTTCTGGGGAAGAGCTAACCCCAGCATGCATTTCCTCTTGCTGTAAATCAGTGACATCTTTCAGCAAAAAGCACATAATAACCAGTGATGTTGGTGTCCCTCCTTTTATAAATATTTCAAGGGAGGCCAACGGAGCTGTGGAGTTGGAGCAGAATTCTAAAACCATGTCTACGTTAAGTGGTAGAACCTATATTTGAAACTTCTCAGCTCTCACTGAGCTGTTA
Source organism: Suricata suricatta (assembly GCF_006229205.1). Taxonomy (NCBI): domain Eukaryota; kingdom Metazoa; phylum Chordata; class Mammalia; order Carnivora; family Herpestidae; genus Suricata; species Suricata suricatta. The sequence continues at coordinate 4,862,478 of NC_043716.1, forward strand.
GGCAAATAGGATTTATTCCTTGTGCTAATTCCAACTCTAGCTAATCCCTCCTGGCTCTTTGGAGCTTTGTGTGTTGAAGAGATTTTTGAGACAATGACTGGTCTCAGCGGGAAAGGGTTCCAGAACTGATTAGTGATGTCTGCCATGGGCAGGGGAGGAGAGCGTTATAGCACAGGAAATTGCTCTAGCCCATTCTAGACACAAGGAGTGACTGAATGCAATGCCTTGTAGCTAAATGTGTCCTTTTGGAGTTGAAAGTATAAAAGGTGCATGCACTTTCACCTATCATTGCTAACAAGTTTGGAACAAACATGGACAAAACCACATTTGATAGTTCTAGATGATCATAATAGAATAGCAGCTCTTTACTGGGGGGAGTATTTCTCAAGAAGCTATTAGGACATTGAGCTCACATGTGGCCCACACTTTAGACTCTTCAATTATGTTTCCTGAATATCTCCTGAGGTGCTTTGAATCTGCTAACCTGGAGGTGTAGCTCGTGGCCTAATTGTAAGAATCTGTATCCTAGAGAGCTGCAGAAACTCAGCGAGTGGGGGAAACATTTCTGAGGCCCTCTCAGAGAAGTGCTTTGTTTTCGCAACCTCTGGGGACTTAATTAGCTCCAGATGCCATGACAAAAGATCAACATCTGGATGCCTTGGAGAACAGTCTATTTCTCTTAGTTTTAGAAACTGAAAATACAAGATGGCGTCAGTAAGGTGAATGTCTGGTGGGAGCTCACTCTTTGGTTACAGATGGCTGCCCTCTTGTTATGTTCTCACATGACAGAGGGCTGTGGTTTCTTCTTCTAAGTGTATTAAGTCGGTTGGGGGTGGGTGGTCACCCTCATTATTTTATCTAAACCTCATTACCTCCCCCAAACCCCACCTCCCAACACCATATTGGGGGATAGAGCTTCAATGTATGAAGTTTGGACGGCCACAAACAGTCAGTAGACAATCTTTGGTTGTGGCAGAGAAGGCAGTTCTATGAGGCCCCAAGTAGGATTCTGGATGGGAGGTCAGGAAGCATAGTTTATTTGTTTCTATTTTGATTGGCACCTAGCAGGGCCCATTAAATACTCATTGAAAGTCTGATAGAATAAATGATAAAGAATGAATAAATAAATGCGGAGAAAAGGGGATCCTAGGCCAGGCTAGCCATAGAGGTAATGTGAGGTCATTCTTGTCCTCACGTGTCTGGCTGACCAGACATAGGCTGAGAAGAGTCCAGAGGATATAAATTCCATGTCCACTTCACACGAGGGGAAACCCACATCTTCCAATTGAGGTCTTGAGTCATGTTGATCAACTTCGAGGTTGGCTGTATCAGTTAAAATGCTTCTGATTGCAGACAGACAATTCAGTGAAAAAGAGCTTAAAGTGGGGACACATTGGCTCAGGTAACGTAAAAGTGCAAGGGTAGGCAGACTTCACAGGAGGCGAGATTCCAGGTTCAAATGGTGCCAATAAGACCGTGTTTCTTTTCATCTCTTGGCTCAGCCCAGTATCCTGCTGGCTCCATCCTCGGGAGCAGCTCTGGGCTCTCCCTTCCCAGGACAGACAGCTGTCATGGTGCCATGCTTGCCTTCTCCCAGGGGAAAAGAGTGATCCTCTTTCTCAGACCTGCTCACATAAGTTCCGGGTTATTCTATGGGCTTCTGCCATTGACTTACTTTCTCTGAGTCTCCCGAGTAAGGAGTTAAGATGTTGCAGCACCTGAGTGGCTCAGTGGGTTAAGCATTCAACTTTGGCTGAGGTCACAATCTCACTGTTCATGGGTTCAAGCCCCGCATCAGGCTCTGTGCTGACAGCTCAGAGCCTGGAGCCTGCTTCAGATTCTGTGTCTCCCTCTCTCTCTGCCCCTCCCTCACTCATGGTCTGTGTGTGTCTCTCTCTCAAAAATAAATAAAACATTTAAAAAAATTAAAAAGAAGATGTACTGTGAGGCTTAAATCTGGGTCCTGTGGAACCCTGGGCAGATCCCATGAAATGAGAGTGAATCTCTGAATAAAGATTTGAGACTCTGGCTCAAATACAGGGGGAAAGAATGTTGGGAGAAATAGCCTACTGGATGACAAGTTCCCCAAATGCTCAAAAAGCTGGCACCATGGGCTCTAATTCATAAAATCAACTAACCTACATATGAAGGACTTCACATGGATGCCACTGGACATCCTAACTTGCACAGGTGTGAAAAAGGCTCTAGTCATCTGTAAGCTCGATATGAATCAATACAATGACCAGCTTCTTCAGAAACCATAACAAAATCCAATGTACTTTGATTTTCAACCATGAGAACTGTCTAACATTGAAATTATCAGCCTGAGAAGATAGTTTCTAAGTTGTCACTAGATGTCCCAAAACAAAAGCTATATAATCACTTATAGGGATGCTGCTGAGGCACTTTGGGGATCATAGACTCATTCATTCATTCATTTAACATGTATTTAGTGAGTGTCTCTTGTGTGCGCTCAGATTTCTTGAAGCGGAAGTGGAGGCAAATATTGACAGGCTTGTTTTCAGGGGGAGGAAACAGGATTGTGCAGATGCAACATGGGCCCAAGAAAACCTTGGCCACAGGAAGCCTGGATCTTTGGAGAAAATGTGGCCCATCAGAGTTCCTGCGTTGAGCTAAAATAGCTAGGCCTTTGTACTTTCCAACTTGATTAGTCATTGGATGTGGGCCACTCGGGGAAGGAAGACTGTGTTCCTGGAGGAGAAGCCTGTGTCCCTAGAGGAGCTGACAGCTGGAGATGTGTCCTTCTGTGTCCACCACAGTCTATTGCGTGCCAAGCATGGCTTCAGACACTGAGAACACGGCAGTCGACAAAACAGTAGCAAAGCTCAAGCAAGAACGGGCATTCCAGTGGAAGGTAAGAAGAGAACTTACATTATTTTCTAAAAATTTTTAAAGTTTCATTTATTTAAGTAATCTCTATACCTAACATGGGGCTTGAAATCATGACCCCAATTTCAAGAGTCGCATGCTCTTCCAACTGAGCCATTCAGGAACCCTGAGCACTTTTAGAAAATATCTAAATGAGGGCGCTTGGGTGGCTCAGTCACTCAAGTATCTGACTTCAGCTCGGGTCGTGATCTCACTGGTTCGTGGGTTTGAGCCCCACATAGGGCTCTGTGCTGACAGCTCAGAGCCTGGAGCCTGCTTCAGATCCTGTGTCTCCCTCTCTCTCTGCCCCTCCCCTGCTCACACTCTGCCTCTCTGTCTCTCTCTCTCAAAAATAATCATTAAAAAATTAAGAACAAAAGAAAATATCTAAATGAATGGGTAGCACTTAGTGATTAATGCCATGGTGCATCATGTAGAGAAGACAGCCATGATGGAAGAAGAGACAGCGGGAGGGAAGTGGCGTGATAGCTGTGCTGTCTTCGTCAGGAAGTTGGAGGAAAAACCCTGCATACATCGAAGGCTTGAAGGGGTGCCAGGCACTGAGTGAGTCCAAAGGCTTTGAGGAAAAGCAAGAACATCACTGTGGCTGGAGGGAGTAAGGAGCAAGTAGTCTAGGACAGGAGCTTGGAAGAAAGGCAGGGGACCAGATCGTGCAGGACCACGAGGCCAGGGTTACACTCGGGCCGCAGTAAAGACTCACGGTGGGGATTTATGATAGAGGCGGTTTGTTAGACACACTCCCTCCACTTAGCTCCCCACCTCATACAGGAGAAAACCATGGAAATGGAAGGATCAGTACCAAGCTGCACAGGCAGGAACCCTAGAGAAAGTCAGAGTGGAGACAGAAGAGCCTGGATATATCCATCAGGATGCATTGGGCTGTGTGTTAGAGAAACTCTAGATTCAAAGAGGTGTCCAAAAGAAAAGGGAATTCAAGTATTTCACATTACTGGAAGACCAGAGTTGTGAGAGCCCTGGGCACAGCTCCATGAGTGGCCCAGTAGCGTTCCTTCCATCTTCCCTTCTGTCATCCTCAGTGGTATGTCAGGACGGGCGAGGCTATGCTGCAGTAACAGATCCAGTTCGAGTGGCTAAACTTAAGAAGCAAACGTCTATTTTTACTTCACGCCCATGGCCGGGCGCCACTCTAATGGTGGAGGTGGGGGAGGGGCAGCAGGGGCTGTCATCACTTATAGGCTGACAAAGCCTCTCCCACACAGAACATTGCCAATCACCACGCCAGAAGAAAATGAGAATTCTAGTGTTTGGAAGTGCTGATTATATGCTCTGGTTCGGAAATAACATACATCAATTCTGCCCACGATTTGTCCACCCCCCATTCACCAATGGGCCAGAGATTGCAATTCTAATACATGCCTGGAAGGCAGAGATACTCAGTGAGCAGTACTGATGATTATCAAAGTAAGTATCAGCTTCGACTAAGGACTAGTTGCGCCCCACCCGCACCTGCCGTCTCCGTGCAGGGTCAGAACAGTCCCAGAAACAACCCTCAAAGAAGTAGAGGGGTTATCACTATTTTTAAGAGCAAGGATAATTTCCTCAGGATCTCCCAGCGTTTCCCTCAATTTGTATTGGCCAGAAATGGATCACGTGTTCATTCTTAACCAATCACTGGCCCAGGAGGAATGGGATGCTCATGATTGGCTTAGCCCAATTGGGATCTCCCTTCCAGAACCAGAGATTGGGTCACTTTCTCTGGAGCCTATGGGCTGGCTGGCTGAAGTTGGTAGAGGGTTGGAAAAGATAACTCTTCTCTGGCACTTTTTAGTGAGTTAAATCCACGAAGGAAGGATATTTCCATACTGGCAACAATTCAGGTACTGAAACCAGAAGACGAAAGTAGAAAAATGGATGCTGGTGGGCAAATGGATGTCGGGAAGGCGACCAACCCAGTCCATCACAAAGGGTAAAGGAGGAGGGTTGGCAGTATCAATGAGAAGTATAATGCAGCGGTGCCTGGCTGGCTCAGTCGGCAGACTGTGAGGATGATGAGTTCGAGCCCCATGTTGGGTGTAGAGAGTACGAAAACATAAGTAAAACTTAAATATATATTTATATATATATATATATATATATATATATATATATATATATATATATAATGTACTGCAGTGAGGGTTGGAGTGAATAACCTTGAAGATCCTATCCAACTCTGAGATACTACTATTTGTGAGTTGGTTGATGCTACCATCTGTGAGCACAGGAGTTTGAATCACCTTTGCGGGTAGGACAATCTGAGGAACCAAAGCCATTTCCCGTACTCAGTACCACAGATCAAGTCTTATTAAAGTTCGGCATGCTTCTACCCATTGCCAGGAGGCTCCCAGATACAGGATGGGCATTTCTGGAATAAAGAAGTAGGGGGCGGTGAAAGCTCAGGGAAGAGGAAAGGAAGGAAATGACTGAAAAATTGCACATAGTCTGAAAGTCAAGAATATGTTCTTATGTTTTCCAAATGTATATGCCAATACTATGGTTCCCAAACACGTATCTTTTCTCGTCTGCTCCTTTAAAGCCCTTGTGCTAGCCAGCTTCACTTAGGAGTCTTTTCTTCTTTTAAGTTTATTTATATATTTGGGGGGAGGGAGGGGCAGAGAGAGAGGGAGAGAGAGAATCCCAAGCAGCCTCCATGTTGTCAGCACAGAGCCCAGCGCAGGGCTCGAACTCACAAACCACAAGATCATGGCCTGAGCTGAAATCAACGCTGAATCCGACACTTAACCAACTGAGCCACCCAGCAGCCCCTCCTCTTAGGGCTCTGAAAAGCACTTCTGCGTGTCCACTATGAGCATCGACTGCCAATAATGGGCTTCAGCCCGTCGTCAACGTTTACCTGCATCATCAGAACAGCTTCCAGATTGTTCTTCTCCCATGCGGCGTTCCTTAACTCTGGACAACTTAAGAGATCCGGCGGATGTGTCAATCTGACTGTGTCTTCCCCCAGCAACCGTAGAATCAATTCGAGTTCTGTGGCAGGAGAGACAATGCCCTTCTCCCACTTTATTTGGAAGACTCCCTCCCAGTTTGGCTCAGTTGCCGCACCTCTGCTCACACACCCTCAGCACTTCGCACCTTTCAGGGTTTGCTAATGATGTTCTTTCTGCCGTGAGTGTCCTTCCTCGGTTTGCTGTATTAATTCCTAATTATTCTTTCAAGATTTCACTCATTAACTCATGGAGAAAGCTGCCTTTGACCCCCACCTCGCTCCTCCAGGGCTCTACTAGGAGCCTGACATCAGGGCGCTCAGAGCATTCTGTGTTTACATGGGACCTGGCCACGCACATGGTCAACATTTGTTGATCTGCCTCCCTGCTCTGGAAGCTTCCCTCCCTGAGGAAGCGGACCGTCTTACTCATTTCTTATCTCAGCACTGGCCCCAGTGACTGGTCCAGAGTAACTACTACATGCATGTTTACTGAACAGAATCATCAGGAAGAGAGTGGCAGGTGAGATGCAGTGGAGGGAGGAGGGGTGGGAGGTGGGGTGCAGAGGAAGAGGGAGGGAAAGGCATCCAGAATCTGGGCTCCAGTTCCAATGTATCCGTTCTGGAGTTCCAGGCGGAGGCCGTCTGCCTTTCCGGAGTGAGGGGTCCTCGGTGTGGATCACGCAGCAGCCAGACTTAAGAGACAGCCGTCCTACCGTCTCTACTGCCCCCGCTCCTGACAGTTGCCCCTGCCTTCAACCTAAGCCACATGGCACTTGCACAAAAGGTCAGGACGCACAAGCAGAATTTTGGCAGTGGCCGCTGCTTTTTGTTCTCATTTCCCCCTGTTTCCTCCATGGACACCCGCCAAAGATGATGATTATGACTCCCTCTTGAGGTGGCCTCAGGCTTAGAGTTAGACTTGGGATTCCTCTCCACGGATCCCATGGGCGAGCACACAGGAGCTCTCCGCACCCTCCACCCCTGCACCTGAGTCTTAAAAGGCTCAGGCAGCTTTTCTGCCTCTGCCCCAACGCTCTGGACAAAGTCCTTGAAAGAGGCCATAAAACGTGCCACTCAACGCTGGGGTTGTCTAGAGCCTGCGTTAGGGTTGTTGTTGGGGCGGGGGACGGGGAGTGACCCACTGGAAGAGAGCGAAGGCCCAGCTCACAGGCAGTCCTACATACAACCTCAGACGAGCCACTTGACCCCAGGCCTCAGTTTAGAGACCTGTAGCAATGGGTCTGGCCTCCTCCCTCCGCGGCGAGCGTCGCCACTAGAGAGAGGCAGAGGCTTGCAGATCTGCGAGTCCCGCTCCTGGCCTCGCGGAAGGCGGGACCCGCGCCCAGGGCCGCGCGAGGCAGAGGCGGCGGCGGTTCGGCCCAGACGCGGGGCCGGGCTCCGGC
>NC_043716.1:4869837-4882806 GCF_006229205.1 Suricata suricatta
ACCCACGAGACGTGCTGGGGCTACTACGACGTGAGCGGCCAGTACGACAAGGAGTTCGAGTGCAACAACAGCGAGAGCGGCTACCTGTACTGCTGCGGCACCTGCTACTACCGCTTCTGCTGCAAGAAGCGCCACGAGAAGCTGGACCAGCGCCAGTGCACCAACTACCAGAGCCCGGTGTGGGTGCAGACGCCCAGCACCAAGGTGGTGTCGCCGGGGCCCGAGAACAAGTACGACCCGGAGAAGGACAAGACCAACTTCACCGTGTACATCACCTGCGGAGTCATCGCCTTCGTCATCGCGGCCGGCGTCTTCGCCAAGGTGTCCTACGACAAGGCCCACCGCCCTCCGCGGGAGATGAACATCCACAGGTGAGAGGGCCCGGTCCCCAAGCCTCCCGCCGCCGCCGCGCCCCTCCGCGCCCTCCCAGCGCGCGGTCCCGGCCCTGCTTCCTGCCCCCAGCGTGGTGGCGGCGGCGTCACCACAGCTCTCTGGCTCTCCGAAACCAGTTTCTCCCTTGCTTCCCTGACAGGCAATAAATCACAGCCCTCTTTTCTTCTTTCACCGTTTATGCAGAACCCAGAACGCATGCTTTTGGTGGCAGGGGCAGAGTCAGGAGCTGTGGAACTCGTGAAGTTTGAGTATAAAAATTTTTACAAATTGTATGCTCCTGGATGGCAGGGGGGAAGGGACTGGGGGCAGGGGGTGGTGGTCCAGGGTTCAGTTTTCCAGGCAGGTGGGCACCACTTTGGCATAAGTTCCGCTTGTGTTCGGTTTTCTGAGTCGAGCCGGCACAGCCTTTTCAGCCTAGGGTCCTGAACAATGTCGAAGCTTACAGGAGAAAGTACCAAGTGATTTAGTAGAAATCGGATGTTCTCTGGGCGTGGGAGCTGGGGGGTGATTTGGAAAGGGTGTTTCCCAGGGTAAGAAGGGGGTAAAGATCTATCCATTCCAAGTTGACCAAGGGCAGGTGGTGTCTCTTCATTGCGTCCTGCCCAAGCGGGGTGCTTATTTTCTTGCTGAGACTGGAGGACTTTTTCTCCCAAACCTCGTAGGCAGAACTCACGGAGTGAATATTCTTGCTGCCCTGGTGGGCAGCTTATGTTAGGGGAGCAGTAGGGGAAGCCTCCTACCAAAACTTGTGCCAAGAGCTCAAAATACGGCAGTGCCTAGTCCTACCCTGACTGCCTCCCACCCCACCACCCTGGGCTCCCAGTGAGTCCTTAGGGAGGTCCGAGCCCAGAGAACAGGAAATCAGACTGTCTTCACCACTCGGGGACCAAGGCACCCACGGGAGGCTAAGTTAGCTCTGCTTCTAGTCCCCTGGTGGTGAATGACCAGACTTGGTTCGACAGAGTCTTTTGGGAAACCCACGGTGCCCCAGGACCTGCCTCCATTTCTGGCACATGGTGTGGGCACTGGCCTGATAACCCAGACCCCTTCCTCCTCCCCCTCCCCTGTCCTGTGTCTGAGTTTGCTGAGCCGGTCCCCACCCTGAGTCCCATACCTGAAGCTCATTCCTACACTCAGCTGGTTATCTTTTTGGCCTGGAAACCTCTTTCCCTTGCTGCTGGGGGCATTAATCACCAGTACCTTGATGAAGAGAGGGAAAGCCAGATAGAAATTTCTGGGCATGCTTTTTTTTTTTTCCTTCCTCTGAAGCTGTTGAGAAAAGATGATGCTCACTGGCAGGTTTTATTGAATCAAATGCACGAGGTTTGGGGACTTTAACAGTGACAAACTTGGGTGTTAGGACTGGGTGCTTCCAAAGCCACTCGTCATCCCCATTCATCACCCTAAGGTGCCAATGTCCCCCCCCCCCATTGCACCCCATCTTCTCTTCCAGTGCCTGGCTGGTCCCAGGGACTGATGGAGAGATGTGACAATGGTGTGTGGTCAGTCGGTGTCCCCTTTGGATTCTCGTTCTTGGCTCCTCTTGGAAAGCAGAGGAGGAAGCCCCTGTGGAGCAGGTGGTCCTGGCCCGTGTGTCCCTCTCTCTGTGCCTCTAAGGCCCTGAGGCTTGTCTCTCTTCACCTTTCTCCTGGGCTCCCGCCCTCTCACACCACTGCTGCCTTCCCACTCTGGCTGTGGCCTCCTGCCGGCTGAGGCCCACAGACCTTTCTTTGGGTTTCTTTCTTCTCTGAGCCTTTGTTCTCTGCTTTCTTAGAGAAGCCTTCCCCTGCCCTGACCTTGATGACCTGAATTGAGTCATCATGACCTGGGAGGGTGCTCAGGGCCTGTGGATGCCGGCGCTGGCCTGTGTTCCTGGCTTGTGACCCTGGAGATGTCCCTGTCCCTCTCCGTGTTTTCTCCCCTCCCCATCCCACCGACCCCCTTCCCCAACCCCAAACTGGGGTGACTAGCGTCTGTGGGGGTGGAAGGCCCTGTGACCGGCAATGCCATTAGAGCAGTTTGTCTCTGGGCTCGGAAAAGGCAGGTGACCACCATTCAGGAAGTGGGGTTCAGCCTCAGACCATTATGTAAATGGGGGACAGTCTGCCTCGAATTCACCTCCTGATTTCATTCAGTTCACAGCACCTCTTCCCACAGCTGCAATGTCGCCTGCTCAGGGCTTTGGAAACCACTATCCTGATGCTTGTTAAGTAGGGATGATTTCTGTCTCGGTGTTTGGGGGAAGGGGACCGAGCATGAGCTACCCATCGAGGATGTCCCATGAGTGACCTTGGGCAGGATGGGGTAACTCCGTGTCCAGTCCTGGGTGACTCAGGCACAACAGCATCCTATCTCGGCTTCCCCCTGCCCCCCACCAGGCATGTCAGAGTGAGTGTGCACATTGGAGGCTGCTCCTCCCCGATGCCTGGGTGTGCCCCCACGACGTGCCTCACTTTGCTCACACTTCAGGAGGTCACCGCTTGCCGTCCTGGGGAATTTTTGGTGCCGCTGGAACCAAAGTGGGGAAGAAGGAAGAGATCAATACCCCTGGGATTGTTTTCCCTGGGGAGAATGCGGAGGAGGAGGGAGGTTCGCTCGTCAGAGGTCAGCGGAGGGAGCGGGACGTGCGTCTGGTTCCATATGCCTTGAAATAGTTCAGCGGAGACGCTCTGGTTTCTGAAAAAGGCAAAGGATTTATTCCAGGGTGCGATCCTCTCTCTGGGAGATGGCTAGCTGGGCAGGCAGGGGCTGGGGCACAGGGAGGAGAATTGCCTCCTTGAAAAGGGTGTTTGTGGGAGGGTCGGAAGCGGGGAGAGAGAGAGGGAGAGGAGGAGTCCGCCTGCCCTGAGATCAGCCATCTGCCTCCTCCTCCTGGTGGCCAGCCCTCCGCCTGCCCAGGGCACACATGCCTCAGAATAGGGCTTGCTTTCACTGCTCCGGCCCCCGCGGGGAAGAACAGATCTTGTCTTTTCCAGAAGTGATTAGATCTTGCCATCCTGTTTCTGTAGAAGTCCCTGTCTGTAGGGGAAACTTACCAGGCTCTGGTAATTCTGATAGATGAGTAAAGCACACTCAGCTGGACCCCAGGGGAGGAGAAAGCAATGGCCAGAGGGATTAAAGGCAGAGCTGCCCTCTGGATCTGGGGAGCCCCTGGGTCCCAGAAGCCCATTTCCCACCCGGATCTCTACCTCGCCTTCCCCGGGCTGAGGCTTAAGCTGATAGACCGCAGACACACACCGATTTTAATATTTCTTGAGTAGTTTCTGTGGTGCGTGCTTCCTGGGCCTCTTCGCTCAGTGAGGGCTGCCCGTGGACTCCGAGGCAGGGCTTGGACCCCGGAAACGGCCCCCAGTGAGCTGCCTCATGTGCAATCCTGTTTCTTCCTCACCCAGAGTTGATGCATTACTGTCCTGGAGATGAGACTCTCCAGGGAAGAGAAGAACTATAGCTTTTTTTTTTTAATGGTTCCTTAGAAGATGAGGTCTGAAGTGTTGGGGTGCCCTAGTAATTTCAAATTAATTACAGACCAAGGAAGTCTGTTCTGTGCTCACAGACCTGGTAACTGCAATAGCAGGACCCCATTAGCTGGCTGATTTCGTGAGTTCTCTTCCTAGGCTCCCGGATGAAGAATTGTCAAATCACCCCCAAACACTCCCTTTGGGGGAAGCACTGTGAGCTCATTCTAAGGAATTATTTTTGAGAGGGAGAAAGACAGAGTGCAAGCAGGGGAGGGTCAAAGAGAGGGAGACACAGAATCCGAAGCAGGCTCCAGGCTCTGAGATGTCAGCACAGAGCCCAACGTGGGGCTCGAACCCGCAAACTGTGAGACCATGACCTGAGCCGAAGTTAGACGCTTAATCAACGGAGCCTCCCAGGCACCCCTGTTCATTCTTAATTTTAACACGTCTGCCGTGCAACTACTTTTTAAAAACCCGGCACTTTGAGGGTTCTGCCTGGCATGTTGCTATGGTCTTTTGCCCTCTCCTCCCCCCATCCTGAGCCCAGGAGGCACACACATCTGTCCCCCTTCCCCACTCACAGCCTCACCTCACCTCAGGCTCTGAGCACATTCTTTGGGAAGAATCTGCCAGGAGATCAAGAATGCAGCCACCCTGCTAGGCTGCCACGACACAGGTAGAGGAAAAAGTCCAATTCACTCTTTGCAACCTATTTTAACGAGAGATCAGATTGATTGTGCAGTTGATTCTCAGATCAATTGCGCAGAAAGCCCCGGTTCCCACAGCTGAAAAAGTGCGCTGATGGAAAGAGGGTAATTCGCCAGCCCCAGGCAGACATGCCCGAGGAGGTTCCAGAATAGAAGGGAACCGCACCAAAGGCAGCTTCATCCTTCCCCTCCCTGTGCCGCCATCTCTCCAGGGTCTGGCAAGATTGATCGCCTTTAGATCTTCACTTTTTCTGGCTCCTCTTCCATAGTGAGAGAGAGTCCCTTCCCACCACACACGGGCGAGCACCCAGCCACCACCTACAGAGTCTGCATCACCTGCTTTTCAAATAGTGGTGAATTCAGGTGCGCTTTGTCTTGCAATGTTGATGGTATCCCTTGCTGACATCTGTCCTGTGGGACTACAAAATTTTGGTTTGAGCTTGTGGGGGCTTTTAAGATGTCTCACCTTGGCGGTCGGGAGGGGGCTCTGACGGACTATATTAGGGCTGAGGTTAAGTTCTTTTTTGTTTTTTAATTTTTTTGTAAGTTAACTTATTTTTGAGAGATAGAAGACAAGCAGGGGAGGGGAAGAGAGAGAGGGAGACACAGAATCCGGAGCAGGCGCCAGGCTCTGAGCTGTCAGCACAGAGCCCGACCTGGGGCTGGAACTCCTGAACCTTGAGATCATGACCTGAGGTCAGACACTGAACCAACTGAGCCATCCAGGCACCTCTCTTTAATCTTTTAATGTTTATTTATTTTTGATGGGGTGGAGGGCAGAGAGAGAGAGGGAGACAGAATTCGAAGCAGGCGCTGCACTGTCAGTGCAGAGCCTGATGTGGGGCTTGAACTCAGAAGCTGTGAGATCATGACCTGAGCCGAAGTCAGATGCTCAACCTACTGAGCTACCTGGTGCCCCTAAATTCGTTTTTGAAGTAGCTTCTTCTGCTGTGATTCCACCCTCCTTTCCTCTGTGTTGGGAAACTCCAGCTCATTATTTTTTCCTGAGTCACATTTCTGACCTCATGTTTCTAGTAGGTACTGCAGTCCGGGAGGAGGGGTCGGTTTACCTGGCAATCCTCAAAGGGTCCTTGGCCTTGAGCAGGCTTACTTCACACACATTCAGGAAAGATTGCACCTGTCCACTCCTCCTCCTCCTCCTCCTCCTCCTCCTCCTCCTCCTCCTCCTCCTCTTCTTCTTCTTCTTCTTCTTCTTCTTCTTCTTCTTCTTCTTCTTCTTCTTCTTCTTCTTAAGAGCAAAGGCTCTTTTTCTGTTTTTTGGTTTATTTTTAAATTTATTTTTGAGAGACAGAGAGAGACAGTGCAAGCAGGGGAGGGTCAGAGAGAGGGAGACACAGAATCAGAAGCAGGCTCCAGGCTCTGAGCTAGCTGTCAGCACAGAGCCCGACGCGGGGCTCGAACCCATGAACCCTGAGATCATGACCTGAGCTGAAGCCGGATGCTCAACCAACTGAGCCATCCAGGCGCCCCTGTGCCTGTCCATTCTTGTTCTCCTTTTTTATCTCCAGAAGTAAAACCATGGGCGTTTGGGTGGCTCAGTTGGTTCAGTGTCTGACTTCAGCTCAGGTCACGATCTCATAATTCGTGAGTTCGAGCCCCACCTTGGGCTCTGTGCTGACAGCTCAGAGCCTGGAGCTTCTTCGGATTCTGTGTCTCCCTGTCTCTCTCTACCCCTCCCCTGCTCATGTTCTGTCTCTCTCTCTCTCTCTCAAAAATAATTAAACATTAAAAAACTTAAAAAAAAGTAAAACCAAAGCATTCTGAAAAGACAGGTTAATACAGTTGACCCTTGAGTGACTCAGGTTTGAACTGTGCAGGTCCATTTACACATGGATTTTTTTAAATTTAAATTTTAATCTTTTTAGTTCTGCACTGTTTTTGTGTTTTTAAGTAGGCGCCATGCCCCTGCTTGGGGCTTGAACTCACAACTCTGACATCCAGAGTCACATCTCTCCGGACTGAGCCAGCCAGGCACCCTCAGGTATTTTTTTGTTCAATAAAGACAGTGCAGAACTGTAAACGTATTTTCTCTTAGGATTTTCTTAATATTTCCTTCTGTCTAGCTTACTTTGTCGTAAGGATACCGTGTATGACTCACATAACGTACAAAACGTGTTAACCGATTGCCACGTTATCGGTAAGACTTCTGGTCAACAGGAGACTGTTTGTGGTTAAGTTTTGGGGGGAGTCAGAAATTATACTTGGATTTTCTTAACAATTTTTTTTGAGAGAGAGAGCTAGTATAGGGGAGAGGGACACAGGGAGAAGAGAGAGAAAATCCCAAGCAGGCTTCACACTTGGTATGGAGCCCAACTCGGGACTTGATCCCACAACCCTGGGATCATGACCTGAGCCGACATCGAGTCACACACTCAGTGGACGGAACCGCCCAGGCACCCTTGTACCTGGATGGTCATGACTGCGTGAGTCGTCCACCACGTAAAACCGGGGTGGACCTCTGTAATTCAGAAGAGTTCAGTTTTGTGAGAGACCAAGAGACCTCCAGCCCGCCCCCCTCTCAGGGCCTAAGGTTCGTGTGATTTCAAGTGTGTCCCCCAGAGAGGCTCCCTGCATACAAGACAGCTCTGTGAGCCGCAGAAGCACGTTTACTGGTGCCAGCCTTGCCCCTGCCCAGCTCTGGGCCTCCCTCCCACGGGGCCGAGGTGGATACAAGGTAAGGGGGCCGAAGGAGCGTCAGGGACGATGGCTAACGAGGCGGAAGATTTGGGTCTGATCATTACATGCCCCTCTTCTCCGCGGCTTGCGGTTTCTGGCCTTTGCCGGATTCTACGAACCTCTCCTAAACGTGTCCACTTTCTAAGCAGCTGCGTTAGGAGGCCACATGCTGACCCTCCCCCAGACAGCGTTGTCCTAGAGTTTTTAGAGCACGTCATCTTGACTCTCTGTAACAGGATGCATTTTTATCCTCTTAAGCTAAGATTTGATTCTTTTTATTATTATTATTATTATTATTATTTTAATGTTTATTCATTTTTTTGAGATATGGAGGCAGAGCTCGAGAAGGGGAGGGGCAGAGAGAAATCGGAAGCAGGCTCCAGGCTCTGAGCTGTCAGCACAGAGCCTGATGCGGGGCTCGAGCCCATGAATCACGAGATCATGACCTAAAGTCGGATGCTTAACCGACTGAGCCACCCAGGCGCCCCTAAGGTTTGAGTCTTGTGAGCAGTGCGCAGTCACGGGGCCGAGGCCGTCGAGTGCACTGGGTGATTGGCCATTATTCCCAGAAATAAAGAGCCCCTCCAGTGAGGAGGCATGCTGTCCTAGGAGCGACGTCAGGGTCTCCAGAGGCCGAGCCCAGGAGAGGCACTGGGGTCGTGAGCGGTGGGCCTGCAGATCAGAGCCCGGCTCTCCGTGGTGGCCACTTTGCAGGGGCCGCGCCTCCCTGGCCTTAGGAAATTCAGCTCCATGTTCTGTCAGTGTCGGGACACACCATGCGGGAGCTGGAAAAAGAAAGGCATTGAATATGCAGTTTCCTGCATATTCAACAGGAAACTTAGTTCAATAGTTCAAATGACTGTCCAGAAAGAAAGGGGAAAAAAAAAAGAAAAAAAGAATGTCCCACATTTCTTCAAGAGATAGTAGACAGATAGCTCAATTTAGATTCCTCATTTGATCGTGAGGATAGAGGGACCCAGTTTTGTTCAGGATGCATGTGGCTGGGCTCAGGGTCAGAGCCGGGCTTCCCGGTGGCCTCCCTTCCCTGCACGTGGATGCTGTCACCTCTGCAGTTTGGCATTCTCGTGAGGTCCCTGCCGGGATGGCCATCGAGGAGGTAGACACGTTTGGAAGCACACGAAGGTGGGGTTTGCAGTGAGCATTGCCAGGAGATTCCTGACATGCGTTTACGGTGCCCCCAGGTCCCCGGAGAAGACGGTCATTGCAAGAGACTAATCACAGAAGTGGAGCGGGCGTGGGGCTGGCTGAACTGAGGGACAGGTGACAAGGGGACACAGGGACAGTTTGTTGCAGATTCTTGTCTTTCTTTTGCGGGGGCTGCAGTGGTGGTGGTGCTACTCCAGGTGGGCTGATATTCCTCTTGTCCATTGGGAGCTAACGGGCCCCCTGCGGACCCCCTAACAGGCGTTCTTGGGCCCTCGGAGGAGCCAGCCCTGCTCTGTGGCTACGGAGCCCCCTTCTTCCACTCAGAGGGCAGGATGGTGGGGAGGTCTGTCTCCCGGAAGTGCACACAAGCCCGTCCCCTGGGCACCTGCAGAAAGCTAGTGTTGAGGAGGGCCAGAGGCCTCCGTTAGACGAGGGCTCAAGGTCGTGTGCATGAAGCAGGAGGGTGGTAGGAAGACCTCCAGAAGAGCACTCAGTCCCCCAGGGCTTGCTCCGTGTCAGGAACCCTGCTGTGCACTTGGCCTAAGTTTCCTCTCCGTGCATCCTTCCTTCACCCTCTGGGGGTAGGTGCCCACTGAACAGGCTCAGTAACTTGTCCAAGGTCACGCAGCTAGAACATTGCCCGTCTCCATCTCCTTTGGGGGCCAGCTGGCTCTCATCTTACCAGATGTAAACGGGTCACCACTGCCCTGCAGATCAGGGTCCTGCAGGACCCGGCTGGTGGCCTCGCTGGCATTGCCTGCAGGGCACAAGGCCACCAGGGTGGTGCAAAGGCTTGTTTTCAAGAATGGTAATTATATTGGCTGAGGATCTGGAAAACGATACCAAGAAAATGTAAGAAAACAAACAAAACCCAAAAAACCCAAAGCAAAACACCCGGATGCCCATGGAGAAACAATAGCAAAACTCCCCCCCCCACAAAACCAAAAGAAAACTAAACAACAAACCTTGGCAGTATTGGCAAGACCCTGGGACAGTCCTGCACGAGTCCCAGCTCTGGGGTAATAGGGGTGCTAAAGAGAAGTGGTGATGTGGGGGCGAGGAAATGGACCTCGGGCCATTCCCAGTTTTAATGACTGAGACATGAAACTCAGAAACGGCTCCGTTTATCACTACCCCACCCCCCGCCCATTTTATAACAAGTAGCACCGTGCACTCAAGACACGGCCCTCTCCCTGCTGCTCCCTGCTCTGGCCCTGTTCTTCCCTGGTTTCCGTTTTCCCAGCCATGCTTCCTAATGCCTCATTCTTTCTAGGTGTTTCTCTGTTTCTTGTGACCTCAGGTCTTCTGTCCTGAAAGACTTGCTCAGAGGAAGGAATCCTGGGGACCCCTCACGCCCCGGGCTTTCCTCCCAAACTTCTGTTGTCCCCGTCATGGCCATGGCCGCTGTCAGTGTTGGGGCTGGCCTGCAGCCCTGGGGCAAGGTCCCCGGACCGGGGCACTCACCTGGTTGACCTGGGAACCATTTCCCCAGGTCTCCCAGGAACGGAGAGGGAGGGGCTTTCCTGAGCACTGTTTCCAGTCCTCACGCTGGCCCCCACCCATTTCTGGTCAGAAGAACAGGAAAACTCTTGATCTCCCTGGCCCAGAGCTACCGTCCCCACCTCGAGACCACAGAGGCTGAGTTCCAGCCAGGCTCTGGGTGGCCACAACTTGGCCCTGCTCCCCGGCGTTCGGGAGAGGAATCTCTGCTTTCCGCAGGCTTCCCAAACGCTCATTATTCCTTGCTTTTTTGGCATTTGGTCTCGTGTACTGTTCCCATTAGCTCCGGCATTAAAGCCTCATTACTTAGGACATCTGTCCTCTGGACATATTCGCGGCCCCCTTAGCCAAATGTCCTCTTCTGGGAAGGATGCTTTCCACTCTGTCCCCTTTTCCAGACTCCTTTCGTCTGGCTGCCCCAGTGAGGAGGGATTTGAACCCGAAAGGGCCCCCCCATGGAGGAGGCATGGCTGTTCATTCTAAGGGGTATCTGAGAGTATGTTCCAGAACCCACCGTCTCCTCCCGTTTGGAGGTCTTGGGAAGGTAGACCCTTGCCATTTTCCCTTGGGGTCCAGCAGGAATGGGCGTCGATCCCCATATAGCACAGGAACTGTTTTCAGGAGAACTTTCCTCTGCCTGTCCTAGACCAGCCTTGGATCCCATCAGGTGGGAACTCTGGCTCAGTCACCCTTATGTCCCGGCATCTCTGCCGGGAGGGGGGAGGGCGAGCCTCCCGTAAACCCACCGCCCACCCCCCCAAGAGGCAGGTGGGCGGATTCCAGACTCCCTGTCTAGCACTCTGTGAATATCCACGGCATCCCAAGGAGTTCACTCCCACCTTCACCAAGGGATGATCCCCCAGGGGCTTGGGGGCGGGGGGGCAGGGCTCTTGATGCTGCAGGAAATCACTCCCCCTTTCTGTTCTCAGGTGATCAGCAGCCACCTTCTTGCCCGCCTCCATGCAGATAGCTTCTACTCCAGCCTCAAGCATTCAGGAAGAGAATTGGGTCTTCCAGCACAGGGTCCGTCACTTCTGTCTCTCTCCCTCTTTCAAGTCCGATCATTAAAATGCTTCTCCTCCTTCCTGTGGATGTCTTTGTCCACGCTTGCTTGTTTCTTCCATCTTTCCTCTCTTGATCTCTCTTCATGTCTGTTGGGGGGTGTTTTTTTTACTCTCTCCCTCTGGAGCTCCTTCTTGAACTTGTCCTGCAATAACGTAGTTCAAGTGCATCGATTTAGACTCTGCTAATTCGGAAATTATCCGAGTCGGACCAGAGCGAGGTTGTCATTCTTTCCTCTGTCTGATAAAAAGCAGTGATGGCCAGATTAAAGGCAAAGACTGCAGGGCGCACACACCAAGCGGAAGGACAGGTTTTCCTAGCGGCTCTTTCTTAGACGGTTGGCATGCTGATTACAAATCATTTTCACCGAGTCAATGAAGTAGCTCTCTGAAGATCGATTTGTTTTCTTTTTTCTAGCCTAGTTTGTAACCCAGCAGTGGCCTGGGAAAGCAGCAAAAATGCATTTCCTTTAGAGTGATTTTGCAATTTCCATGTCTGTTTCCTTGATTGGGATTAGCCTTCCCCCATTTCTGCCAAATTCAAATTCGTAGGCTGCTTCGAATTCCCTTCTTAATTCCCTCTGGGAATTCCTGCTGATGTTCACCCCTTCTGAAAAGGCTTCTTTTCTTCTGTATTTCCCGGAGTTTTCACATCTGAAAACTCTCCCTTTTTCAACTTTGAGAATTCTGCTGTGGATTATGCCTCAACCCAAAAGGTTTGCCTCCTTCCCTCCTGCCACAGGGTGAGCAGCTGGGCACCAGGGCTTATTAGGAACCTGGACGTAGACTTTGGACAAGTGGCTCTGTCACTTCCAAGAGACCGTGAGCTCTGGGTCTGCTGCTTCTGTTTTCTCTCCGTTGCCCGTTTCTGCCCAGGGAGGCCGCTCGGACATCACTGTTTCCAGCACCACAGTTTGCATTGAGGAGACTCCATCCACCCCACAGCAGCATGGGACAGGATGTGCCTAGAGTGTGCCTAGCCCTGCACAGGAAAGGAAAGGACCCTGACCTTCCCCCCTCTTGCCTGTATACGTGTCTCTTCAGGGACACCTAGCAGAGCCCCAGTTCTTTCACTTTCGGGGTCATCACCTATCTTTCCTTGCCTTGAAGCATTCATTTCCTGGGAGCTGAGATAAGAGGCAGGCTAATCCCAACCTGTGTCACCTTCTGTGACCGTGACCTTGGGTGTGAGTCCATGGGCCCCCACTCTGGCCTGTTAGCCTGGCTGTGGGATGGGGGCTGTCCAGTAGGGCAGGTGTGTTCTTCCCTGGTGCATTCTGATCTCTGGCATACCTGCGAAAGTTCCAGAAAGCAGAGTGTACTTCTGTACCGTCAGATGCAAACAGCCCTGGGGGAATGCACACCCCCTTCAGGTGAGGATGCTGGCTGCAAATGGCTTCCTGCGAAGGCCTGTCTCTAGCATCCTAACTCTTAGGATCTCTGGGGTGAGAGTGATGTGAGAGGTGTTTCCGTGCACCTCCCTCTGGGGGCCAGGTCCCCCTTCTCTTCTATGTGTGTATTGAGCTGGGCTCCCTCTGTGCCTGGAGCGGTCCCTTAGGTTCAGAGGACACAATTCTTGGTAACTCTGATGGGGAGCTCATGGTGGCTTTCTGGCATGAGGCGTACCTAGCAGGGCAAGCCTTGGGGGAAGTGTATCCCTTCTTCTGTAAGGCAAGGAGACTTCTCTTTGAAGATGGCCGTCAAGGCCCACTTCAGTCTTCCTGCTTCTTGGATAAACATCCTTAGTTACAAATCTGTTTGTCACAGGACACGGGGTCGAGTCTTGGTGCCTTACATCGAAATGGGGTTGTAATCCGGGGCGCCTGGGTGGCTCAGTTGGTTAAGCCTCTGACTCTTGATTTCGGCTCAGGTCATGCTCTCACAGTTTCATCAGTTCGAGCCCTGTGTTGGGCTCTGAGCTGACAGTGCAGAGCCTGCTCGGGATTCTCTCTCTCTCTCTCTCTCTCTCTCTCTCTCTCTCTCTCT